>NC_143533.1:8796615-9081615 GCF_031878675.1 Megascapheus bottae
TTTTTTAAAAGTCCAAGTTATGCCAAAAATTGATTCTTCCTAAAGCTAGTTGACATAACAAGAAATTACTTTGTTTCTGTTATAGGTTGCTCTTTCTTTCTTTCTTTCTTTCTTTCCTTCTTTCTGACAGTCCTAGGGCTTGAACTCAGGGCCTAGGTACTGTCCTTAGACTTTTTGCTCTAGGCTAGTGCTTTGCCACTTGAACCACAGTGCCACTTCTGGCTTTTTCTGAGTATGTGGTTCTGAGGAATAGAACCCGCAAGTACTCTACCACTAGGCTATACTCCCCCGATCTACTTTTATTCTTTTAAAACCCAAGGCTGATATTGATTAGTCTCCTCATGCCCATTTAGTCTAGATTTAAAATATGCTAAGTTAAATATATTAATCCACTTTTTTTCTAGGGGCTGGGGGACTTGCGGGAGAGGAGCCTTACATCTAATCCCCCATTAAGGAAAGCTGAATTTCATGTATTGATCATTTTGCACTTACATGACTGTACTTAGAGAACTAATTCCGAAGAGTGGAAGGCCTTGGACAAAGGGTAACTTCCTCCTACAGGAAGATTATGGGTTTCTGTTACCACTAGCATCATCTCAGAGTATCTCTTCAGAACTGCATCAGTCCTGAAGAATCAGACGTTCTGATTTTCAATCTGGTTAATGATTTACATTGAGGTTTTAACTTTTCTTAGGATTGAGGTGGAACATCCATCTTTTTTAGAATCTGTTGTTATTAGTTGCTTTACAGAGGGGCTACCATTAGTATCCATCATTTCACATGTTTAAGAGCTATTTGTATACTCTTTCTAAGACTGATCTATTTACAAATTTTTTTTTAAAAATGGGTTTGAGTTCTATGTATGGATAGCTATTATTGGCTCAATTAACTGTGTGTGCGCGCGCGTGCGCATCTCCTGGGGCTTGAGCTCAAGGCACTGTCCCAAAACTTCTTTTTGCTGAAGACTAGCATTCTACCACTTGAGCTACAGCTGTACTTCCAGCTTTTTGGTGGTTAATTGGAGATTAGAGTCTCAAAAGACTTTCTTCCCAGGCTAGCTTCAGACTGCAATCCTCAAATCTCAGCTTCCCGAATAGCTAGGATTCCAGGCGTAAATCACCAGTACCTACCATTTTTTAACGTGTGCACGCAGGTGCACAATTACTGAGACTTGAACTCAGGGCCTGGGCTCTGTCCCCTACCTTTTTCAAGGTTAGTACTCTACTGCTTAAATCGTATCTCTACTTCCTGGGAGTAAAATGGCTGATTCTGCATGAAGAAATAATGATAACAAATGGCTGTTTTGTTTTTTTTTTTCCTCGTAGCTATGTCTGGTGAGAACCGAGAAAATACATTATTTTATTCCGAAATCCCTAAGACCATCAACAGAGCAGCAGTCTTAATGCTGTCTTGGAAGCCTCTTTTGGATCTTTTCCAGGTAGGACTAAAAATGGTTATTCCGATGGCTTAGTATATGTTTTCAGATACTGAAGTTTTTTTTATTTTGTTTTTGTCTATGTATGGGCCAGTCCTAAGCCTAATCGTAGGGCCTGGGCACTGCCCCTGAGCTTTTTTATGGTCAAGACTAGCATTCTACCACTTGAGCCATAGCTCCATTTCCAGCTTTTTTGATGGTTAATTAGAAATAAGAGTCTTATAGACTTTCCTTCTTGGGCTTGCTTCAAACCTTGACTTTCAGATCTCAGCCTCTTGTGTAGCTAGTATTAGAGGCATCAGTCATTGGTGCTTGGTGAAGTAGTACTTTTGTTAATTTTTTTTTTCTGGTGGGTCATGGGGCTTGAACTTGGCTTGGGCACTGTCCCTGAGCTCTTCAGCTCAAGGCTGTGGCCCTACCCTTGAGCCAAGCCCCACTTCCCATTTTCTAGAGATTAAGTGGAGATAAGAGTCTCAGGTCCTTTTGTGCCAGGTCTGGCTTTGAACCTTGATCCTCAGATCTCAGCCTCCTGAGTAGCTAGGATTACAGGTATGAGCCACCAGCACCCGGCTACTTTTTTTTTTAATAGCACTGGGATTTGATCTCAGGGCCTCACATTTCCTAGGCAGGTGCTCTAACACTGAAGGTACATTCTCAGCCCTGATAACTGAAGTATTTCTCTAAAGAGAAACTTACACTGAACAACTTTTCAATTACTCTGAGGTACGGTTGACAGTGGAAAGGAAGAATGTTTGCTTCTTTCTTTTTATTTAATGTTTTTCAAATAATGAATTCTGTTGTATTCTGGGAACATGAAGATGTTCCATGGTCATCTATGCCAATGCCTGGGCCTGGGGCCACACACCTGTTACCCTAGCTATAGGAGAAGCACAACCACTAGAGATGTAGTACCTGTCATTCCCAGCAAGTAGGAGGATCGTAACTCCGACTGGCCTGGGCACAAAACCAAACCTTCCTTCAAAAATAACCAGTACAACCTGTCACCAGTAGCTCCTACCTGTAACCCTCGCTACCGAGGAGGCGGAGATCTGAGGATCACAGTTTGAAGTCAACTTGAGCACTGAAGTCCTTGACACTATTATTTCCAGTTAGATACCACAAAGTGCAGGGGTAGCACCCAAGCCCTGAGTTCAAGTCCCAGGATCAGCACAAAAAGAAAAAAAAAGAAAGAGCATGGTTTGAGCTCAAGGTCTTGAGCTTACTAGGCAGATTTACTACCATTCAAGCCACAGCTCAGTCCCTTTTTGTTTGCAGACAGAATTTCACTTAAAAAAAAAAAATTCAGGGCTGGGAGTTTGGCCTAGTGGTAGAGTGCTTGCCTAGCATGCATGAAGACCCGGGTTCAATTCCTCAGTACCACATACATAGGAAAAAAAAGCCAGAAGTGGTGCTGAGACTCAAGTGAGTAGAGCTTTAGCCTTGAGAAAGTCCAAGGACAGTGCTCATGCCCTGAGCTCAAGCCCACAACTGGCAAAAAAAATTCAGATAGAATTTCACTTTTTGCAATGGGCTAGCCTAGCACCACAGTTTTCTTTTTTATCTAGTCTTCCTTCATAGCTGGAATTTCTAGTCCATACCACTGTGCCTGGCTCATTCTGTTGAGATGGGGGTCTCACTAACTTTTGAGAGGGCTAGCCTCAAACTGTGATTCTCCCAATCTCTACATCCCTAGTAGCTGGGATTACAGATGTGAGACACCAAGCCCAGCCTCATCTTTCTATATAATTAAAACTAGATCTAGGGCTGGGACTTTGGCCTAGTGGGAGAGTGCTTGCCTAGCATGCATGAGGCCCTGAGTTTGATTCCTTGTTACTGCATACACAGAAAAAGCTGGAAGTGGCACTGTGGTTCAAGCAGCAGAGTGCTAGCTTTGAGCAATAGTGAATCCAGGCCCTGAGTTCAAGCCCCCAGGACTGGCAAAAACAAAAACAAAAAATAAAAAATATTAGATCCAGGTGCTGATAGCTGATGTTACTCAGGAGGCTGAGATCTGAAGATCACGGTTTGCAGACTGTGACATTCTCATATCTAAATAACCAGCAAAAAGCCAGCAGTAGAGTTGTGACTCAAGTGGTAGAGGACCAGCCTTGAGCAAAAGAAGCCAAGTAAGATCAGGAGGTCCTTTGTTCAAGCCCTAATGTAGTAACCTGGCGAGCATAGCTGTCACATTTCTGGTTTTGTTTTGTAAAAACGCTTACCCTGTTCAACCATCTGCAAGTGGTTTCATCCTTGTGGTTATTGACTGTAGGCATCATAAGGTGACGTCATATGGTGATGACCACCTGAATATAGCCATGATCACCTGTGCGTGGTGTTCCCCTTTAAAAGCTCAGCCCCAGTGAAGCTGGGGGCTGCTCTCTAACAGCCCGGAGGTAGAGAGTGGTTGCTATGCTGCTATTAAAATGACTCCTAGCTCAGTTCACTGAGTGTTGGTGACTCTATTGCTTAGGGGTTTAGGTCCCCCCAAAGTGCCCCACAAATAAATATAAAATAAAATAGACGTAGATGTTAGGCTTTCAGTGTTAAAAACAAAGGCAAGTTTTCAGAAGTCTTGGAATGAGTGTTTTTTCTTTTTGTCTTAGGCAACACTGGACTATGGCATGTATTCTAGAGAAGAAGAATTATTAAGAGAAAGAAAACGCATTGGAACAGTTGGAATTGCTTCTTATGATTATCACCAAGGAAGTGGGACATTTCTGTTCCAAGCTGGCAGTGGAATTTACCATGTGAAAGATGGAGGGCCACAAGGATTCACTGTAAGTTGGCATTGATACTTCTTTGGCAATCCATTGTGCCTCTGTGTAATACTCTCTGTTTTAAAGTTATTTATATCCAAATCAGGAGAGCAATTAAAGAATAAAAGACCTCTGTTGGCTGGGAGTTTGGCCTAGTGGTAGAGTGCTTGCCTCGCATGCAGGATGACCTGGGTTTGATTCCTCAGTACTTAATACAAAGAAAAAGCCAGAAGTGGTGCTGTGGCTCAAAGTGGTAGAGCTCTAGCCTTGAGCTGAAGAGCTCAAAGACAGCACCCAGGCCCCACAACTACGACCACCAACAACAAAAATGCAAAAAGAGGATATGGCTCAAGTGATGGAGTACTTGCCTAACTAGCACAAGGCCCTAAGCTTAAGCCCTAGTATTGTGAAAGAGAAGGGAACAGAGAGGAGAGGAGGGAGGGAGAACAGAAGGTCATTGAGAATATTGCCGTAGTTGACATTTGACCCAGAAATATTCATCTTGTAAGAACTGTCAGTCTGATATCCACTTTAAAATTGTTTTCTAGCAACAACCTTTACAGCCCAATTTGGTGGAAACTAGTTGTCCCAACATACGGATGGACCCAAAATTGTGTCCTGCGGATCCAGACTGGATTGCTTTTATACATAGCAATGACATCTGGATATCCAACATCGTCACCAGAGAAGAAAGAAGGCTCACCTACGTGCATAATGGTAAGGCGTCGTTGCTCACCTCCACCCCACAAGCTGCTCATCTTTCTATTTGAAATTCTGGTCTTTTAACTTTTTTAAATTAGGAAAAAAACAGAGGATATGGCAGCCCTATGCAACACTACCCTGTTTTAGTTCATTTTCAAACAACACCATAGAATCCCTCTAATGTAATTGTTCTTTCAGCCTATTAAGACTGCCACTAGGGGCTTAGGAGGCTGATATCTGAGAATATTTGTTTGAAGGCAGCCTGGGCCAACAAATTTGAGAGACTTATCTCCGATTAACAGCAAAAAGCTAGAAGTAAAGCTGTGGCTCAAGTGGTAGAATACCAACCTTTAGAAAAAAAAATGCTGAATCAGAGCTGTAGGTTCAAGCCCCAATACTAGCACACATGCGCGCGCACACACACACACACACACACACACACACACACACACACACAAATAGTACCACAATTTTCCCAAAACTGGTCACATTAAAATAAAATTTCAATTAAGAAATTTAAAGTTGGCCAGGCGCAATGGCTCATGCCTGTAATCCTAGCTACTTGGAAGGCTGAGATCTGAGGATCAAGGTTCAAAGCCAGACTGGCACTAAAGTCTGTGAGACTTTTATCTCCAATTAACTACCCAAAAACTGGAAGTAGTGTTGTGGTTCAAGGAGTAGGGGAGTAGCCTAGAGCTGAAGAGCTCAGGAACAACGCCCAGGCCCAGAGTTCAAGCCCCATAAACAAACACACACACACATACACACACACACACACACACACACAAAAGAAATGTAAAATTGTCTGAGCAAAAACTAAAAACTAACTAATGGGAAAAAGACTGCTATATGGTTCAAATGGTAGAGTGCCTGCCTGGCAAGTGTGAGCCTCAGTTCATCCTCAGATTATCTCCTCCCCCAAAAAAGGGGTAGGGATTAATGATAGGTTTGAACCTCAGCATCACAAAAAAAAGAAAAATCAGGTATGTGTGTGCTTATTCTGTGCTTAATTATTTAAAAATAATAAAATACCAACTTCTCCCAAATAATTTCTCTTAATGGAAGAATAAAATGACATTTATTCGGCTAATAATATTGAGGTCTGTTATAAGTGATAAGGAGATATAAATGAATAGTATTTCTTCTCAAATCTAAAGGAGAGCAAACTATAAAATCACATTAATAGTATCATTTTGGCATAGTTGAAAGATCCAAGAAAACTAAACACTAGTCTTTATTATTAATTACAAAATTCAAAATTTTCTGAAAACTGAGCCTAATTTTCATTAACTTGATAATAAAACTCATTTAGCAGCAAAACCTGACCTGAACTGACCTTAGGATATTTATAATTGCAATCCTACTTAGTGTGCCTTCTCATAAATTTGCTTTAAGAGTAGTGGGGTATTTGATTACAGCTCCTTCAGCTGCGCAGCTGGAAGTGTTACATGATCTGTGACAGGTGAACAGCATAGTGCAAAGTTCCAAATTCTGAATTCAAAAGTCTTCTGGAGTCTATTACATTAAGGGAGCATTGGTTCATGCCAGGCCTTCCTGTCCTACATTGTCAAAAATACAGATTGAGGGCTGGGAGTGGGGCTTAGTGCTAGAGTGATTGCCTAGTATACATAAAGCCCTGGGTTTGATTACTCAGTACCATATAAACAGAAAAAGCTGGAAGTGGCGCTGTGGCTCAGTGGCCCCAGGACTGGCTAAATAAATAAATAAAATACAGACCTGTAGATGTGCAAGGATAACAAATGAAAACTTGCCTGAGCTGGCATACACCACTGTAAAGATGGTAGGGCCACTCACTTGGGGCCAGGAGTGCTGAACTAGCCTGGGCTATATAGCAAGACCCTGTCTTGATATAGGAGAGGGGAAGCTGGTGGCAGGGAGGATAACAAAAGTGAATAAGATTGAGAACACACTGAGAGCAAGAGTATAAACTAACGTAAACACTTTGAAAAAAATGTTTAGTCTCTTATAAAGTTATACACACCACACAATGCAGCCATTCCAATGGTATTTACTCAGAAGAAGCTAAAAAAAAAATGTCCATAAGAATTCTTTTCTTTTTTTTTTTTTTTTTTTTTTTACTGTTCATGGGGCTTAAACTTGGCCTGGGTGCTGTCCCTGAGCTCTTCAGCTCAAGGCTACTGCCCTACCCCTTGAGCCACAGTGCTACTTAATTGGAGATAAGAGTCTCACAGTCTTCAGTGCCAGGGCTGGCTTTGAACTGTAGTCCTCAGATCTCAGCCTCCTGAGTAGCTAGGATTACAGGCGCCAGCCACCTGGTCTGGCTCTTTTCTTTTTTCTCTTCAGGTGGTACTAGGGTTTGAAATTAGGTTGCTAGGCAGGTACTATTCCACTTTGAGCTATTCTTCTAGCCTTTTTTGCTTTGATTTTTGTTTTTTGTTTGCCAATCCTGGGGCTTGAACTCAGGGTCTGGGCACTGTCCTTAAGCTTTCACAAGGCCAGCACTCTACCACTTGAGCCACAGTACCACTTCTGGCCTCTTCTGTTTATGTGGTACCAAGGAATTGAACCCAGAGTTTTTTGTGTGCTAGGCAAGCACTCTACCACTAGGCCACACTCCTGGTCCTGTTAATTTTTTTTTTTATAGTTGCTATAAAGGTGATAAAGAGAAGGGTTACTGTACATAAGTCTGGTGAAGAGTATCTTCCTTTTTATTTATTTATTGGCCAGTCCTGGTGCTTGAACTCAGGACATTCTTGAGCTTTTTCAAGGCTAATGCTCGACCACTTAAGCCACAACACCACTTCTGTTTTTTTCTGTGTCTGTGGTACTGAGGAATCAAAATCAGGGCTTCATGCATGCGAGGCAAGCACTCTACCACTGAGCCACATTCCCAGCCTCATAGCATCATCTTTTCTTCATTAATAACCCAAACCTAGAAGCTGCTCAATGTGTATTAACAGATGAATAGATAGATGAACCATGGCATTAATCAAATATTATTAACAAGCAGAAGTGAACTGGCTATGGTGGCACACACCAGTAGTCAGCAAGCTAAAGAGGATGAGGAAGAGGATAGCGAGTTCAAAGCTAGCCTGAGCTATGCTGTTGAGCACTGTGTCTTGTGATTGTAGTAGTACGACTAGAAGGTAGAGATAAAAGGATTGGAAGTCTGAGGCTAACCTGGACTGCCAATCTGGACCATGAGACCCTATCATAAGGAGAAAAAGGAAAAAGAAGAAAGAAAGAAGAAAAGGAGAGAAGGCAGGGTGGAAAAAAACATTGGGAATGAGGGCACACTCCTGTAAGCTGAAGGCAGGGAAGTCACTAGCTCAAGGCTGCATAGTGAAACCCTTGGAAGAGAGAAGGGCTGAGTAGCAAAGTGGTAGTGTACTTGCCTTAAAATGCCCCAGGCTCTGGGTTCAATCTTACCCACCCCAATGAAGTACTACATTGGAGTGAGATTGGGTGATTTGCCCAAAGTCATATGATAGTAATGATGGAATCTAGATTTGATCTCCCTTCATTTGGTTATAGACTTCATCATTACATTCAGCTCCCTTTCCAAACTAATTTTGCTTTGTGCTTTGCTTTGTGCCTCCTCAAGTAATTTTGTCTTTTATGTTTATCTAGAGCTAGCCAACATGGAAGATGATCCCAGATCAGCTGGAGTTGCTACATTTGTTCTTCAAGAAGAATTTGATAGATATTCTGGCTATTGGTGGTGTCCAGAAGCTGAAATGAGTAAGGAAGTTCAGATATAATATATTATGGGTCAATGGGAGTGTGAAAAGATTCCATTGTAAATTACCTCGCTTGGATAATAAGCTCCAAAGTAATGAAGCTATCCTATTAGTAATTATTTATAATATACAAATGATATCATTACATATTCTATTAGGACTAATTAAACTGTGGTTCAGTTAATCCCTTTTTTGGTTCTGTTTGCCAGTTTTCAACTAGAAGGCTTAGTTGATAATTTTGGTAATATTGTGGCAAAATACCACACCATAATAAGTGCTCATGAAAAATATATGATGAGCAGGGCAGAGTAGCTCTCACCTATAATCATGGCAACTCAGGAAGTTGAGATGGGAGGATCCAGATTTGAAGCCAGCTCAGGCAGGAAAGCTCATGAGACTTATCTACAATTAACTACCAAAGAAGCTGGAAGTAGAGCTGTGGCTCAAGTGGTAGAGCTCAGAAGCTCAGGGACAGTGCTCAGGCCCTCAGTTCATGCCCCAGGACCGGCACCAAAAAAAAAAAGAAAGAAAAAAAAATTTATAATAGCCAGCTGCCAGTGGCTCATTCCTGTAATCTTAGCTACTCAGGACATATAGAGCCAACCTGAACAGAAAAGTTCATGAGTCTCCATCTCCAAATTCAAGAGAAAAACACAGAGTTGGTGGTATGGGTCAAGTGACAGAATGCCAGCTGAGCCAAGTGGCTCAAATCGCTTAGCTCAAGAAAAAAATAAATGTATTATTTACTAAAGTTTACAGATGTCCAAATCAATTCATGAACAGGTAGGAGAACAGGAAGAAACATTTCCTTTTTCAATATTTCCTTACCCTCAAAGCCTTGGCTTACAAACTCTCTGACCATGATTCAATAGAACTTGCTTATAATCATGGCCGAAGGCATACACCATGTAGACAAAACTGAAAACAAATTTTATGAAGCACTATTTGTTCTTATTTGTAATGCTGGTCATAGCCACAAATAGATTGCTATTGGTCTATCGCTAGCAGTGTGAATATTTCCCTAAAGGGCCATGGAAAATAACTAAAATAACTATTCTTTGTCTTTGATGTGGACATTTTATTTTTAAGATGTAACTAAGTCCTGTTTCCGCAGAATGTATCTTAAGATATGCAAGGCCAAAGTCCTTCAAAACTGTTTTCCCCTGTTTTAAAAGTATATAGCTAAGCTGGGCCATAATCCTAGCTACTCAGGAGGCTAAGATCTGAGAATCTCAGTTCAAAGCCAGCCCAGGCACTAAAGAACAAGAGACTCTTATCCCCAATTAATCACTAGAAAATGGGAAGTGGGGCTGTGGCTCAAGGGGGTAGGGTGGTAGCCTTGAACTGAAGAGCTCAGGGGCAATGCTCAGGCCCAGAATCCAAACCCCGTGACTGACCAAAAAAAAAAAACCAGGGTATGGCCAGTGCAATATGGCTCACACATGTAATCCTAGCAACTCAGGAGGTTGAGATTTGAGGATTATGGATCAAAGCCAACCTAAACAGGAAAGTAAGCCAGAAGTAGCAAATGGTAGAACACTAGCCTTGAGCATAAAAGCTTAGGGACAGTACACAGGCCCTGAGTTCATGACCCAAGATTAGAAAAAAATTAGTATATGTATTCATCCCTAGACTTTGAATGGATTTATTATCATCCATTATAAGTTAATATGTCCTTTTTATTTATTAGTTTATAATAATACACTATGACTCATGTCCTATTAAAATTCACCCTCTTAAAGTATATAATATAGTTCAGTGGTTTTCAATACATTCTCACAGTTGTGCAACCACAATCATTAACTCCAGGTCATTTGATCACATCAGGAAAGGCTCTGTGTTCGTTAGCCTTCATTTACTGTTTCTCTTTCACCCCAGTCTTGGCAACCATGAACCAGTTTTTCTGACCCTCTGTATTTGCCTATTGTGGACATTTCATATAAAGCAAAACACATGAAATGGAAAAAAAGTAGATGTATGCATCATCAGTTGTTTTTTTTTAAACCTCCAAAAGTAGTAACCTTAAATCAGCCTTAAATCAATGAAAAGTGAGTTGGCTATCAACTGTAAGACTAGTGTTATATTTGGCCTAGTGGTAGAAATGCTTGCCTAGCTTGCACAGAGCCCTGGGTTCCATTTCTCAGTACCACATACACAGAAAAAGCTGAAAATGGTGCTGTGGCTCAAGTGGTAGAGTGTTAGCCTTGAGAAAACTCAGTTCAAGCCCAAGGACTGGCAAAATAAAAATAAAAAATAATAATAATAAAAGCAGTACAGGCTGAGTGCCCATGGCTCACACCTGTCATCTTGGCTAGTCGAGAGGATCTGAAGATTGCAGTTAAAGTAATACAAGGCAGGAAAGTTCATGAGACTCTTGTGTTCGAATAACCAGAAAAATCCAGAAGTTGAGCTGCAGCTCGACTAGTAAAGCACTAGCCTTGAACATAAAAAACTTCAGGTACAATACCCAGGCCCTGAACTCAAGCTCCAGGGCCAGCACAAAAAAGACAACAAAAAGTCTTAGGGTGGAGTTTAGAAGTAGAGCAGTAGCCTAGCGTGGTCAAGGCCCTGAGTTTGACCCCCACACTAGTCAATATAAAATAGCATGTTTTATACACAAATTACTATTTTTTGCTGTTGTTGATCGTGGGACTTGAACTCTGGGCCTGGGCACTGTTCTTGAGCTCTTCAGCTCAAGGCTACTGCCCTGCACCTTGAGCCACAGTGCCACTCCAGGTTTTCTGGTGATTAATTGGATTAAATCTCATGGGCTTTGTAGTGCCTGGGCTGGCTTTGAACTGCAATCCTCAGATCTCAGCCTCCTGAGTAGCTAGGATTACAGGTGTGAATTATTTTTTACTGAGAAATCAACTATTAGACTAGGAGATGGTCAGTTGTAATTCCCTTTGTGAATAATTCTTCTAAAATTTTTAACATCTAAATTCCTTTGAAGCTCCTAGTGGCAGTAAAATTCTTAGAATTCTGTATGAAGAAAATGATGAATCTGAGGTGGAAATTATTCATGTCACATCCCCTTTGTTGGAGACAAGGAGGGCTGATTCATTCCGTTACCCTAAGACAGGTATTGTAACTCTGTTTTTCTTCATTTCTTTCCAAGTAAGATTCTTCCTCCAGTCATTGAGAAGTGTGACCAGTGTTGGTCATTACAGCCTTAGTGAGCATTGCTTGATCATTAAGTGTCTAGAATAGCTTTTGAAAGGAGGCTGATCCTCTTGAAGGATTTTCAAAGGTGAAGACACCCATAAAACTGCTGCCTCCAAGAAAGGAATAGGAAAGATTTTACCCACTAAATATTTTAAGTGATTTTTATTTTAATTGTCACTTCTATCTGTGTGGTTGTTTACAACACCTCAGTAGTAAAAGTTGTACAAAGTTCCCTTTATTGCAGCACCTCAATAGTAAAAGTTGTACAGATTCCCTTTATTTCAAATTGATTTCAGCTTCTTTTTTCTGGCTTACATTAGTTATGGGGAGGTGGGTATTTCATTGTTAATATTCACAGCTTTTTTTTTCTTTGTTTTTTATATATTTTTTATTGTAATTAATAAAAGGGTTACATGATATTTGCCAGATAGAAGGTGCATTAATTCACATACATTGATACCCTTTCACATGTCTTGGTACCCATTACCCCACCCACCACCCACTCCCCGTATTGGTTTTCCCCCCTTCCCTATCAAGTTTCAGATAACCAAATACAAATAAATTCAATATATCAGATAACAAAGTGAGATACTGTAACAATATGAGATACCCAAGGAGATGAGATACCAAAGGAGATGAGGGATAACATAGTACATTAAGGACAACAATCATTTGTTATATGGCTTTTGTTTCAATATCCTGGAGGTCCTTTCAATTAGCTTCATACTATGTGGCCTTATGTATCAAGGTTTTGCTCTATTGCAGATCTCTGCTAGTAGAGCCCAAGGTTTCTACTGATTATGACAAAATTTTTTTTTCTTTTTATTTTCTCTTTTTTTTTTTTCGCCCGCCCTGGGGCTTGAACCGAGGGCCTGAGCACTGTCCTTGGACACTTTTTGTTTTTTTGCTCAAGGCTAGCACTCTGCCACTTGAGCTACAGCACCACTTCCAGCTTTTTCTGTGTGTGTGGTTCCAGGGAATTGAACCCAGGTCTTTGAGCATGCTAGGCAAGCATGCTACCACTAGGCCATGCTCCCAGCCCCAGCTTTTTTTTTTTTTTAATACAAATAAAATATGAATTGGAGAGTTTGAGATAGGGTCCTGAGAGTCTTATTCAATAAAGCCCTGACATAATATTTTGGACTTAAATAAACTATAGAAAGGATTGATCTGGCAAAATTCACTTGAGTGTATTGGGGATACATTACTATTCGTTTGTGTCTCTTCAAAGGAACAGCCAATCCAAAAGTCACTTTTAAGATGTCAGAAATAATGGTTGATGCTGAAGGAAGGGTAAGTATATACTGTTGAGCTGATTTTCTGTGTCCCTTGTCTAATCCTTAGTGCACTTTTTTGTTTTTGTTTTTATTTTCTTTTTGAATTTGCTGAGATATTAATGGATTATGATTTTTTTTTTTTTGGTGGGTTATGAGTCTTGAACTCAGCCGGAGTGCTGTCCCTGAGCTCTTCAGCTCAAGGCTACCACCCTACCTTGGAGCCAAGCCCCGCTTCCCATTTTCTAGAGGTTAATTGGAGATAAGAGTCTCAGGTCCTTTTCTGCCCAGCTGGCTTTGAACCTTGAACCTCAGATCTCAGCTTCCTGAATAACTAGGATTACAGGCATGAGCCACCATGCCCAGCTTCCCTTAACTTTTTGACTTAAGACTGGTGGCTCTATCACATGAACTGTACCTCCATTTGCAGCTTTTGGGTGATTAACTAGAGATAGGTGTCTGAGACTTTCCTACTCAGGCTGGTTTCTAACTGTGATCCTCAGATCTCAGTCTCCTGAATATCTAGGATTGCTCTGTGGAGGAATTTTCTTAGGCAAAAGAAGCCCCAGTTGAGGTAACTCAAGGCTTCCTTCCGGTTTTACTTTGTGTTTTTTTTTTTGTTTTTTTTTTTGCCAGTCCATGGCTTGAGTTCAGGGCCTGAGCGCTGTCCTTGGACTTTCCTCAAGGCTAGTGTTCTACCCTGATCCACCACACCACTTCTGGCTTTTTCTATGTATGTGGTACCGAGGAATCGAACCTGGGTCTTCATGCATGCTAGGCAGGCACTCTACCTCTAGGCCAAACTCCCGGCCCTGTTTGTTGCCTTTTAAATATCTAAGTCTGAAAAAAAGTATTGTGCTGTCACAGATGAAAGAAGAAGACTAGTGGGCTGAGTGTGTTTCCTAACTCTGTGACAAATTCCTTTTTTCTCTTAATAGATAATAGACATCATTGATAAAGAACTAATTCAACCTTTTGAGATTCTGTTTGAAGGAGTGGAATATATTGCCAGAGCTGGGTGGACTCCAGAGGGAAAATAGTGCGTATGTTAAATTGTTACTTCTTTACAACCAGTTTGTAGTCCAGGTGTTTAGAAATGTCCATGCTATTGGATTTACAGTACAGTGGTGGTTTAGCTACCTTCATATGTAAATTTGCAGCATAGTTGTTTCTGTTTAAGGGATTTTTCCTGAACTATGTGTACTAAGATTTGTAGTATTATAAACATAAATACATTGCGTTTAATTAGGGCTCACAGTGATGTTTATGGTTAAATTCTATGACTAAAAGTTCACATATAAATGCAGTTGTTTTTGTTTCTGTGGTACCATGGAGTCAAACCCAGGGCCTCACGCACGCTAGCTGATCATTCTATTACTCAGCCATATTCCAGCCCATAAATGTAGGATAACTAGGGTAAAACTTCTTGTAGAGGCCTTATTCGAGGGTTAATACATACACTTTCATTGTCAGTGAAACAGCTTGCTGGATATCTTTTTTTTTTCGTGCTGGTCCTGGGGCTTGAACTCAGGACTTAGGCAATGTTCTTGAACTGCTCAAGACCAGTGCTCTAGCACTTGAGTCACAGATCTACTGGCATTTTTTGGTGGTAAATTGGAAATGAGTCAAGAGACTATCTCTCCAAGGCTGGCTTTAAATTGGAATCCTCACATCTCAGCCTACTGAGTAGCCTTCTGAGTGTGAGCCAACAGCACCCAGCTAATGTTTTTGTTTTTGGGGTTTGAGGGTTGTTTATTTTCTTCTTGTTATTTTATTGGTTTGGACTTATTTTGTTTTGGATTTTTTTTTCCTGGTCCTAGAGCTTGAACTCAGGCCTAAGTGCTCTCCCTGAGTTTCTTTTTTTTTTTTTTTTTTTTTTGCCAGGCTTGGGATTGGAACTCAGGTCCTGAGCACTGTCCTTGGGCTTTCTCAAGGCTAGAGCTCTACCACTTGAGCCTCAGCACCACGTCTGGCTTTTTTCTATGTATGTGGTACCAAAGAATTGAACATGGGTCTTTGTGCATGCTAGGCAAGCACTGTACCACTAGGCCAAATTCCCGGCCCTTCCCTGAGCTGCTTTTGCTCAGTTCTAGTGCTTTACTATTTGGAGCCACAGTTCCACTTCTGACTTTTTTTTTTTTGTAATTCATTGGTGATAAGTATCTCATGGGACATTGCTGCCCTGGCTGGCTTCTATGGTGTGTCTCAGATCTCAGCCTTCTGAGTAGCTAGGATTACAGGCATGAGCCACCAGCACCTAGTTCGAAATGTTTTTAATTAGCTGTTTGTAAGTAATAATTTAAAACAGTTAATATAATTATATAAGTAATTGATAGATGCCGAAGTAGGAAATAAAGGATTATCTATTTTCTGAGAGCTGTCTTCTGGTGTTTTTCTTTATACGTTAAATAGTGCCTGGTCCATCCTACTAGATCGTTCCCAAACTCGCCTACAGATAGTGTTGATCTCTCCTGAATTATTTATCCCAGTAGAAGATGATGCCATGGGAAGACAGAGACTCACTGAGTCAGTTCCTGACTCTGTGACACCACTGATTATTTATGAAGAAACAACAGACATCTGGATAAATGTATGTATATGTTTTTGGTTTCCTATACTTGGCTAAAGATGTTCTCAGGATACTAAGACAAATGTCTGGGGGTTTTTTTGTTTTTTTTTTTTTTTAGTTCAAAGGAACTGTGGATTTTGTTTCCATAGTTTTTTGTTTTGTTTTGTTCTTGCCAGCCCTGGGGCTTGAACTCAGGGCCTGAGCACTGTCCTTGGGCTTTCTCAAGGCTAGAGCTTTACCACATGAGCCACAGCCCCATTTCTGGCTTTTTCTATATATATATGGTACCGAGGAATCGAACCCAGGTCTTCGCACACGCAAGACAAGCACTCTTACCACTAGGCCAAACTCCTAGCCCTGTTTCCTTAGTTTTAACATTTCACATTGGAAAGATGGTTCCATTTCACATTGGAAAGATGGTTCCAACTCGATGCCAAGGAGAACCACCCCATTGCCAGAGCAGATTGGTTCCTGAGCAGGTTGGGCATTGAATACACAGCCTTTCTTGCTTCTGAGAGGACTTCAAGAGTTGGGTCTAGGGTGATAGAGTGCCAGCTAATCACTGAAAGCAAGCATCATCAGATAGGGAATTCATGTCCCAGTCTTGCCCCCCCCCCAAAAAAAAAAGAGAGAAAGGGAGAGGGAGTGAGTTTAGTCATTTTCAGTTGGCAAACTGAACCAAAATGTACCCATTTTTAGTTTAATTTTTCATTTTCCATTTTAGCATGAAAGTTTAAAACGAGGTACCAGTGAACCCAGTTTACTCCCTAGCTGAATGTAGGCTTCTAAAGTTCATCTGAAACAGATGAACATCTGCTTTCCCTCTGCTGTTAGAATATTTCTCTCTGAATCATAAAATAAAAAATGTTCTTCATTTTTTTTTTTTTTTTTTTTTTTGCCAGTCCTGGGCTTGAGCTCAGGGCCTGAGCACTGTCCTTGGACTTTCTCAAGGCTAGAGCTCTACCACTTGAGCTTCAGCACCACTTCCAGCTTTTTTCTATGTATGTGGTACTGAGGAATCGAACCCGGGTCTTCATGCATGCTAGGCAAGCACTCTACCACTAGGCCAAATTCCCAGCCCTGTTCTTCATTTTTTTATAATAAGATTTATATTATTAAACTTTGTTCCATGTTTCAGAGATTACAGAGATGGTGAGTAAGAAAAAACTTTTGGTCATACTTTCCTTTTGCATTTGGAAACATTTATTTTTCAATGGGTAAGAATTAATTAAAGTAAAATAAATATAAATGGCCCAGGCCAAACCTATTATTGTAAGTATTATTATATGCCTACTACTGATAGTTACTTATATTTCAAAGTATGTTTATCAAATTATTTTTGTTTGTAGATTGAATTATTTCTGTAGTATTTTCATTAAAGTGTAGTAAATAAAGCTGTTCATTTTACAGATTCACGACATCTTTCATGTTTTCCCCCAAACTCATGAGGATGAAATTGAGTTTATTTTTGCCTCTGAATGCAAAACGGGTTTCCGTCACTTGTATAAAATCACATCCATTTTAAAGGAGAGCAGATATAAACGGTCCAGTGGTGGGCTGCCTGCCCCAAGTAAGAATCCTTTATTGATTTTTTTTTTAAATAAAAAATATTGGGCACAGATGGTGGGAAGGACAGGAAAATATAATCTCATATTCTTTGTAAGCATTAGTACTTGCTTTATTAACCTTAATACATATGTTAAAATATAAATGTATGCATATAAAAAGCCAAGCAAAATTCTTGGTGGATGTATAGTAAATTATTAATAGTAGATATGAGAATCTTTAGTTTTACTTTATACTTTTGTCTTGATTATATATTTTAAGTTGTTTAAAGTGTGCTTATATTTTGTGTTTCTAAAAAATGTTGAGCCAGGCGTGGTGGCTCCTATCTGTAATCCTAGCTACTCAAGAGGCTGAGATCTGAGGATCAAGGTTCAAAGCCAGCCTCGGCACAAAAGAATCTGAGATTCTTATCTCCAATTAACCTCCAGAAAATGGGAAGTGGAGCTTGGCTCAAGCATAGGGAGGTAGCTTTGAGCCGAAGAGCTCTGGGACAACGCCCAGGCCCAGGGGTATCCTTGAGCTGAATTGTTCTGGGACAGTGCCCAGGCCAAGTTCAAGCCTCATGACCCACCAAAAAAAAAAGTTGAATGTTATATAGAAGTTGGGAAAAAAATGCATGCCTACCATGTGTAAGGTGCTATATTGTAAGTAAACTTTAAAGTAAAATGTTACATAGTTATTAACTACTTTTACACTGTAGATGTTTATTCTTTACTGTCCTCACCTACACTGAAGTTAATTCATAGTTTACAGCTCTTCAGATTGATTTCATGATCCTAAATCTTAAATTGAAACTCAGTTTTGTTAGCTGAATTTTTCTTTAAAAGGTGATGGTTTGGGCTGGGAATGTGGCTTAGTGATAGAGTGCTTGCCTAGCATGTATGAACCCCTGGATTCGGTTCCTCGGTACCACATACACAGAAAAAGCTGGAATGGGCTCTATGGCTCAAGTGGTAGAGTGCTATCCTTGAGCAAAAGAAGTGCAGAAACAGTGCCCAGGCTCTGAGTTCAAGATCCGAGACTGGCTGGAAATACAATGTGGAGTGTATGTGTAAAAAGAAAGAAAGTGGGGCTGGAGGGAAGCTCAGAGATACAGAACTTGCCTAACATGCACAAGACCCTGGGATTAATCTCAAACACTGGAAAACAAAAACCAGGAAAAGAAGTAATGCTCCAGTTACTTTTCTTAGATCTTTTAAAGCTGAGTTACAGCTGACACCTGCGGTCCATGCCTTTAATCCTAGCTCTTCATGAGGCTGAGATATGAGTATCTAGAACCGTACAAACAGGAAAGTTCATGAAACTTGTCTACATTTAATCACAAAAAGGTCAAAAGTAGAGTTGTAGCTCAGGTGATAGAACTCTAGCCTTGAGCAAAAAGCTCAGGGACAGCATCCTGGCCCTGAGTTATGGAGCCGGGAGTTTTGCCTAGTGGTTGAGTGCTTGCTTAGCATGCATAAAGACCCAGGTTCGATTCCTCAGTACCACATACATAGAAAAAAGCCAGAAGTGGTGCTGAGGCTCAAGTGGTAGAGCTCTAGCCTTGAGAAAGTCCAAGGACAGTGCTCAGGCCCTGAGCTCAAGCCCAGGGCTGGCAAAAAAAAAAAAAAAATTGTGATAAAACACACATACATATAAGATTCTTCTTTTTGTAGTCATGGGGCTTACATTCAGGGCTTGGGCTCTATCCTTGAGCTTTGTCACTATAGGCTAGTGCTCTGCCACTTTAAGTCACAGTGCCACTGATTTTTTGGTAGTTAATTGGAGATAAAAGTCTCACAGGCTTTCCTGGCGAGGCTGGATTCAAACCATAGTCCTCAGATTTCATCCTCCTGGGTAGCTAGGATTACAGGTGTGAGTTACCAGTGCTGGACTATTTTTTTAACTATTATTTTAGAGTAGAGTTTGGTATTTTTGTGTGTCAGTCACCACCATCCATCTCTCACTACTTTCCATCTTCTAGAAGTGAAACTTATACCAAATGGTAACTCCTCGTCCCTGGCAAGTCTTTTCTTTCCTAGGAGTTTTAACTAGTTTATGATACCTCATTTAAGGGGAGTCATGTTTACCTCATATTAAGAGCAATTCTGTGGCTGGCTCATTTCTTGTAATATATCCTCAAGATTCATCTATTTATAACATTAATCTAATCTCTCTCTCGCACTCTTTCTCATTTTTGTTTTTACTGGTCCTGGGACTTGAACTCCGGGCTTGGAAGCTGGCTCTGAGCTATTCTGTTCAGGACTAGCACTCTTATCACTTGAGCCACAGCTCTACTTCAAGTGTTCTGTGGTTAATTGGAGATAAACGTCTCACAGACTTTCCTGCCTAGGGTGGCTTTCAAGTGTGATCCTCAGATCTCAGCCTCTTGAGTAACTGGAATTACACGCATGTGCCACCGGCACCCAGCTTCCCCTTTCAAAATAAAACAAAAAACAAGGGGCCAGGAGTTTGGCCTAGTGGTAGAGTGTTTGCCTAGCATGCACGAAGACCCGGGTTCAATTCCTTAGTACCACATACTTAGAAAAAGCCAGAAGTGGTGCTGAGGCTTAAGTAGTAGAGTTCTAGCCTTGAGAAAAATCCAGCGGCAGTCCTCAGGCCCTGAGCTTAAGCCCAGGACTGGCCAAAAAAAAAAAAAAATATATATATATATATACATATATATATGTATGTATATATACATATATATGTATATATATACATATATATGTATGTATATATACATATATATATGTATATATATAATTTTGTTGTTACTATTAAGTTGTACACAGGTTACTGTTTCATAAGTCAGGTAATAAGTACCTTTCTTTTTTTTTCTGGACAGTGTCAACCCTTCTTAATTCCTTTTGTAAGGCTGCTTAATATTCATGGTATATATGTACTGTATTTTGTTCATCCAACATTTATCAGTGGTCCCTTGGGTTGCTGCCACCTCTTGACTGTTGTGTACAATGCTGCTGTGACCATAGTTGTATAAATAACTGTTCCCAGGCCAGGAGCATGGCCTAGTGGAGAGTGTTTGCCTCCTCTGCACAAACCCCTGGGTTTGATTGCTCAGTACTACAGACACAGAAAAAGCTGCAAGTGATTCTGTGGCTCAAGTGGTAGAGTGCTGTTAGCCTTGAGAACCCCAAGCACAGTGCTCAGGCCTTGAGTTCAAGCCCCAGGACTGGCAAAATAAATAAGTAACTGTTCCTGTCTCGACTTCTAGTTCTGATGGTATAGTCTCAGAAGTGGAATTTCTACATCATATGGTGATTCTGTGTTTTTTTGAGGAGCTGCCACCTGTTTTTTGTAGTAATTATACCATTATACACCATTGGTAGTAGTTACACTGTATTCTGGTCAGCAGTGTAAAAGGGTTTAATATCTTTTTTTTGTTGTTTTAGTATTTTATTTCATTTTATTTTATACTGCAGTTTGAACTCAGGGTCTAGTGTCTAGAGTATCGCTATACTGCTTCAACTAACTGCAGTCTTTTTGCTTTGTTTTTTTTTTTTTGTTGTTGTTGTTAGTGGGTTTGTTTTCTGTATTGGTCCTGGGGCTTGAATTCAGGGCCTATGTACTTGACCATAAGTTTTGGGTTTTTTTTTGTTGTTGGTTTTTTTTTCCACTCAAGGCTCTACTACTTGAGCCACAACTCCAGTTCCAGCTTTTTGGTAGCTTATTAGAATTAAGAGTCTCGGGCTGGGAGTTTGGCCTAGTGGTAGAGTGCTTGCCTAGCATGCACAAAGACCCGGGTTTGATTCCTCGGTACCACATGTGTAGCAAAAAGCCGGAAGTGGTGCTGAGGCTCAAGTGGTAGAGCTCTAGCCTTGAGAAAGTCCAAGGACAGTGCTCAGGCCCTGAGCCCAAGCCCAGGGCTGGCAAAAAAAAAAAAAAAAAGAGAAAGAGAATTAAGAGTCTCATGGACTCTCCTTCCATGAGCTGGCTTTGAACCATGATCTTCAGATCTCAGCCTCCTGCATCCCTGGGATTACAGGTGAGCCTACAGTATCTGGGTGGCTGTAGTTATTTTTCATGTTGGATCTCTCTCTTTTTGTAGTTTTGGGTAAGGCTGGGCCTCCGATCTTGATCCCGCTTACCTATCGTAGTTGGGACCATAGGTTCAAGCGAGCTACTATACTCAGCTTATTGATTAAGGTGGAGGTCTAGCTAATTTTTTTGCCTAGCTAGCCTCAAGCTGTGCTCTTCCTGATCATCATGCAGAGGTGAGCCACCATGCGTAGCCACATCGTCAGGATGGGCATCAGTATCAGCATCAGTATTATTATTCAGGTAGTATCTCACTATATAGACTAAGGCAACCTCAAATTCACTATGTAACCCAGGCCCAAGACCTTGACCTTGCAGTCAGTCCTGGCTTGCACTCAAGGCCTGGGTGCTGTCCCTGAGCTTTTGCTCAGGGCTAGCACTCTATCATTTGAGTCACTGCACCATTTGTGGCTTTTTATGTTTATGTAATACTGAGGAATGGAACAAGGACTTCATGTATGCTAGGCAAGCACTCTACCACTAGGCCACATTCCCAGCCCTAACTTACATCTTAAGATTAACAAAGTAAATACGACTTGAACTTTCCTTAGCTTAAATATTTTAAGTAGACAAGATCTTGTACATCTAAGATGGAGAGTTTCTTTCCTTAGGGCCTTAGCTTAGTCCTGAGTTTGAAATTTCTCTTGCATGTTCCTCTGTTGTCAGAAATTATGTCTACCTAAGGAATTTCAGTGAGTTTAATGATACTGATAGATTGAAGCGCAATATAATAATAATGTAAGATGGTAACTGAAAACTCTATACCCCGTGGCTGGGAATGTGGCCTACTGGCAAAAACAACAACAACAACAAAAACATGATCTATACCCCAGGCTGGGTACGGGTAGCTCTTGCCTGTAACCCTAGCTACTCAAGACGCTGATAACTGAAGATCATAATTTGAAGCCAGCCCAGACAAGAATGTCTGTGACACTCTTACTTCCAGTTAGCCACCATAAAACCAGAAGTGGATGTGTAGCTCAAGTGGTAGAGCTACCCACCTTGAACAGAAAGACTCAGGATAGCACCCAGGCCCTAGGACTACCACACATACACACACACCATTCTGTACACCCCCCTACACACGCAATGCATACCCCATTCTGTACCCCAGTTGAAAAGTGTAGGAAGAGCCATCATCTCCATGGGCATTCATTGCAGAGCCTCATGGGGCCTATGGCAGGGTGCCTCTGCCCCCCTGTGCTTTTCCCTTTGTTCTTTTTTTTCCCCCCCGCCAGTCTTCATTTTACTTCCCTTCTGCTGCATTCCCCCCTACCTTTTTTGTGGCCAATGTCAGGGCGTGGACTCAGGGCCTGAGTGCTGTCCTTGGGCTTTTCTCAAGGCTCTACCACTAGAACCACAGCACCATTTCTGGCTTTTTCTGTGTATGTGGTACTGAGGACTCAAACCCGGATCTTCATGCATGCCAGGCAAGCACTCTACCATTGGCCAAACTCACAGCCCCTGTTGCTTCCTTTTTTCTTCCTTAAGTAGATTTAATGGAAACTGTTAATATTTACTATCTTAAATGCATTAAATAATGCCTTATTTTTTGTCCATATAGTTTAAATTAGTAAGTTGAATTTTTGTATTTTTGGCTTTATTAACCTTTACTGCCACAGATCTAAGCAGCTGGAAGGAAAAAGAATTGATTTCACTTCCTCAAAACGGAATCTTGACTGACAGGGCATGTTGGCATTTTGTATGGTAAAACTTACCCAGCTTACTTTTTTTTTTGCTGGTCCTGGGCCTCAAACTCAGGGCCTGAGCATTGTCCTTGGGTTTCCTCAAGGCTAGAGCTCTACCACTTGAGTCACAGCACCATTTCTGGCTTTTTTCTATGTATGCAGTACCTAGGAATCAAACCCCCAGGTCTTCATGCATGCTAGGCAAGCACTCTACCACTAGGCCAAACTTTCGGCCCCCAGCTTACTTTTGTTTTTTTTAATTTTTTATTGTAATTAATAAAAGCGTTACATGATATTTGCCAGATAGAAGGTGCATTAATTCACATCCCCCCAGCTTACTTTTTAACAAATGAAGAACAATTTTATCAGTTTTTTGTTGTATTACTAGAAGAAATGCCTATTATCTTAGTAAAGCCTCTCTGTCTAACCAAAGATTAATAATACAGGTTCTTTTGAGATTTTTTTTTCTGACTTGCTTGCTGTTTTCACATCTTCTGTTTCACATCTTCTGTCATTGTTCCAGAGAATTCTGAACACTGATTACTTGAATTTTTTTTCCCAATATGACCTTTTTAAAAAAAATTGGAGTTAATTGACAACATTAAATGAGCCATTAAAAAAAGAAAACAGTGCCATGACATGTATCACTTATACAGTATCATACACTTTCAACCTTTGTTTAGTTCCAAATCCTTTTCCTTTTCCTAAATATAACTTTGATTTTTTTAAAGTAGCTTTTTGGAGAGGACAAAACTATTCTACATTATTTCATTTGCTTCTAGTTGGCATAAAGTACTGAATTGTAACTGTATTTATCTTTAGGTGATTTCAAGTGTCCAATCAAAGAGGAAGTAGCCATTACCAGTGGTGAATGGGAAGTTCTTGGTCGGCATGGATCTAATGTATGTCCTTTTATTCTACTGAAATTTTGGTCAAGAAAAGAGCTTAAGACATACGAGTTGCTGGGGGCTCACACCTGTAATCCTTGATACTTGGGAAGCTGAGGGTGGAAAGATTGTACATTGAGGCCAGCCAGGACAAAAAATGTTTTCAAGGCACCCTTCTCGGGAAGGAGAGAATGAGGGCACAGTGTGAAAGGAAATGACAGTTTGTAAAGGTACCCCTGCTGTATATCACAACGATGAAGTAAATTAGAAAGAAAGAAAGGCCTCCTCAACCAGTGGTTGGGCACAATGGTGTATACTCGTCATCCCAGCTAATGGAAAGCTGAGTCCAGTAGTATCAGAGCTTCAGGCCCGTCCAGGCAGAAAAGTCAGTGAAACTTTTTCAGTGGAAGAAGTTGAGCTTGGTCATGCACACATAAATCAAAACAGGAAGATCAGGCTGGGAGTGTGGCCTAGTGGTAGAGTGCTTGCCTAGCATGCATGAAGACCAGGGGTCCTATTCCTCAGTACCACACACATAGAAAAGCCAGAGTGGTGCTATGGCTCAAGTGGTAGAGTGCTAGTCTTGAGGAAACCCAAGGACAGTGCTCAGGCCCTGAGATCAAGCCTAGGACTGGCAAAAAAAAAAAAAAAAGGAAGATCAAAGTCCAGGTATAGGCTGGGATGTAGCTCCGTAGCAAAATGCTTGCCTAGCATTTCATAATGCCTTGGGTTCAATCCTCAGTACCAAAAAAGAAAAATTCCTTATTGGGAATATCGTTTAGGTGTTAGAACACCTGCCTTGATAATAATAATACCTGAAGGGGCTTGGATATAACTCAGTGGCAAAGCGCTTGCTTAGTAAGTGCAATGTCCTAGGTTTGATCCCCAGTACCGTAAAAGAAAAGTCACCTCCTCCTTCAACCAAAATAAACTTCAAGTATATACTCAGACAGGAAGTAAGATCCTGTCTGAAAAATAATCTGTGAAAAAACCCAAAACACTAGCGGTATGGCTCAGTGGTAGACAGAATATCTGTCTAGTAAGCAGAGACCTGAGTTCAAACCCAATCCTTCCAAAAGAAAAAATGCAAGTCACTGGAAAAGAGGAACGTTCATTATAAATTACAAACCTCACCCGTGATATAACCTAAGTAGTCATTATATTGGCTTACTAAGGGTCACCATTTTCATATTTTGCTGCCATTTAATAAAGAAGTAGTCTATATTTTTAGGCTCTGACAGAAGTTATGAGTTCAAATACAGTTTGAAAATTATTTTTAAATCCATTATACACTCTTGTTTTGAATTAAATACATGTAGAAATTACATTAGCAATTTCTAGCTCCTGAGGCAACAATTTGCCTGTTTTATCTTATCACACAAATGTAAGCTGTCAAAAGAGTGATTTGCATTTATACACAGCTTAGATTAATAGGAGAAAGGAAATGTACTGTTTCTGCTCTCTACAAGTAGCTTTCTATGGCAGATCTTTTGAGGGTTTTTTTGTTTGTTTTTTA
Organism: Megascapheus bottae; assembly: GCF_031878675.1. Lineage (NCBI taxonomy): Eukaryota > Metazoa > Chordata > Mammalia > Rodentia > Geomyidae > Megascapheus > Megascapheus bottae. The sequence goes on from NC_143533.1 coordinate 8,821,934, forward strand.
GTGGGGCCTGGGCCCTGTCCCTGAGCTTTTTCCACTTAAGGCTATCACTCTACCACTTTGAGCCACAGCTCTACTTCAGTGATTAATTGGAAATAAGAGTCTCTCAGATGTTCCTGCTTGGGCTGGCTTTGAACTGCAATCTTCAGATCCCAGCCTCCTGAGTAGCTAGGATTACACGTTTGTTTTATTTTATTTTATTTTATTTTATTTTTTGCCAGCCCTGGGGCTTGAACTCAGGGTCTGAGCACTGTCCTTGGGCTTTCTCAAGGCTAGAGCTCTGCCACTTGAGCCATAGCACTACTTCCAGCTTTTTTCTATGTATGTGGTACCAAGGAATCAAGCCCGGGTCTTCATGCATGCTAGGCAAACACTCTACCACTAGCCCAAACTCCCAGTCTCTTGTTTTAGTGCTTTTCCTGGTACCTTTTGCTTATGTGACTTTCAGTTAGGCAGTCCATTTCCCAAGATTTCTTAAAAAGTCTACCCTCTCTATGTATGAAGAAAGGTTATTAAATACATATTTCATATTAAGTCCTAAATAGAATTTCAAGTTGATAGATATTGAGTATACTGGCTACTTTTAAAAAAAAATATCACTGTAGTCCCAAAAGTGACTAAGGAGAAGGATTCAAGTCCTATGTTTGCTTGGGGTTGTAAAAATCTTCAGAATATCTTAGGTAACCTTTGAAATCTCGTTCCACTAAGAAACTCACCTGGCCTTTTGTTTATATGTCCCCCTAGGTTTATTTTTCTGTTTATTCCTATCATGGAGCGGGGGTGGGGGGGGTGGGGGGGGAGGTCTTATTCTGGAATCCTATCATCTGATAATAAGAACTTGCATTATTGTAAGTTTCATGCAAGATGATGGTAGGAGGATAATGCTAAGCAAATCCCAGCATTGCACAGATGTGCATGTCAGCCTTTTTTGGCCACTAGTTTGCCTGAATACTCATCAGTTCTCTTATGACTTGTTTGATGTTTGTTTATGGCATGTGATTGCTCTCTTCTTCCCTAAAGTCTTATTTTGTCTTTTTTTTTTTTTTTTTTTTTGTGGGTCATGGGTCTTGAACTAGTCCTGGGTGCTGTCCGTGAGCTCTTCAGCTCGAGGCTACCATCCTACCCTTGAGCCAAGCCCCACTTCCTGTTTTCTAGAGGTTAATTGTTGTCTCAGGTCCTTTTATGCCTGGGCTGGCTTTGAATCTTGATCCTCAGATTTCAGCTTCCTGAGTAGCTAGGATTATAGGCGTGAGCCACCCCACTCAGCTCTTGTTTTGTCTTTAAGTTACTTTTTCTTCTTTGCTTTTGCAAATGGACTTGTTTTCACCTAAAGATTTTTTTTTCCCAACATTACTAGGAATTGAACAGAACCTCAGATTTTTTCATTATTAAGAATTTCTAATGACAAGCTGAGTGCTGGTGGCTCACACCTGTAATATTCAGGAAGTTGGAACCTGAGAATCACAGTTCAGAGCCATCCTGGACAAAACAGTCCATGAGACTCTTATCTCCAAATATCCACCAAAACAGCCAGAAATGGAGCTGTGGTTCAAATGGTAAAGCACGATCTTTGCACACAACAGCTCAGGGATAGTGCTAAGGCCCTGAGTTCAAGCCCCAGTAAAAAAAAAAAAAAAAGTCTAATGGCAATAATTGGATATAACTTCAAGACTTCATCTCATGCCCCTTTTCCGTTGCAAGGGAACAGATTCTCAATCTGCAACAAAAAAAATCCTCATCCCTGTGGCACTTGTTAGAAGTTCATATTTGGGGGCCCTGTCCTGGATCTCCTGGGCAAAAACTGTAGTAATGGATTCAACAGTGTGTCCAACAAGCCGTCCAGGACATTCTGCTCCTGTTGATCAGGAGGCTATTCCTTGAAACAAAGAACCATGGTAAATGGGGCACAAGGAATTGACTAGTCATTTCAGCTTGGAAAGACCTGATCCCCAGATCTTATACCTGTGAAGAATTTTTATCTAGATCTCTAAGATGTCTAAAGAGTTTTCCTTGAAGAAAAACAAAAATTTAAAGTAGTTTGAGTGGCTTGCGCCTATGCATATAATCCTAGTCACTCCTGAGGCTCAGATCTAAGGATTGTGGTTTGAAGCTCCCAAGCTGACTCCTCTAATTAACTACTGAAAATCGAAACTGTGAGCTGTGCCTTGAATGGTAGAGCATTAGCCTTGAGCAAAAAAAAGCTCAGGGACAGCCCAGGTCCAAAGTTCAAGCCCTAGTACCAATACACACACACACACAAAAAAAAATCTGTATATATTATCTTCACTATATTAAAAGATTTTTTAATTTTTATTAATCTTTGAGTAAGCTACTGAAAAGGTTTTTAAGGAAAAATAAAAAAATATTACTGTAATTTGGGAATAGTATTAAGTAAATTCAGCACTGAGTTTCTGTGCAGTTTTTGGAGGTTCTGACTGATATCATAAAAGATCTTATCCAGGCTGGGAGTGTAGCCTAGTGGTAGAGTGCTCGACTAGCATGCACAAAACCGTGAGTTCCATTCCTTGGTACCCACATACTCAGGAAAAGCTGGAAGTGGTGCTGTGGCTTAAGTGGCAAAGCGGTAACCTTGAGCAAAACAGTGTCCAAGGACAGTGCCCAGGCCCTGAGTTTAAGCCAGTACTGAGGACACTGTAGTGTCCAGGACAGAGCACTTACCTAATATACATAAGGCCTTGGCTTTAACTGTTCCATTACAAAAAACATCCCTACTTAAGGAAACAATTCTTCCCCCTTTTTTTGGGGGGGGGGGGGTGGATGGTACTAGGGCTTGAATTTGGCCCTCATGATCTTGTTTATTTTGTTTGTGTTTTTGTTTTTGCTCTGGTCAGTTGTAGTCTGGGCCTGATTGTTGTCCCTGAACTCTTCAGCTCAAGGCTACCAGCTTACCCCTTGAGCTACAGCATCACTTACGGTTTTTCTAGTGGTTAATTGGAGATAAAAGTCTCACACTTAGTGCCCAGGCTGGCTTGAACTGCAATCTTGAGATCTCAGCCTCCTGAGTAGCTAGGATTACAGGTGTGAGCCACTGCACCGCCTCCTCCTGCTTAGCCTTTTTGCTTAAGGTTATTGCTCTACCACTTCTTTTTGCTGGCTAATTGGAGTTAAGAACCTTCCTCTCAGATTTGTCTGCCCAGACTAGCTTCAAATCTTTTTTCTTTTTTTCTTTTTTTTCCAGTCCTGGAGCTTGAACTCAGGGCCTGAACACTGTCCTTAGACACTTTTTGCTCAAGGCTAGCACTCTACCACTTGAGCCACAGCACCACTTCCAGCCTTTTCTATGTATGCGATACCGAGGAGTCGAACCCAAGGTGTTCGTGCATGCTAGGCGAGCACTCTACCACTAGGCTATGCTCCTGGCCCTAGCTTCAAGTCTTAATCCTTAGACCTCAACCACCTCAGCGTGGATTGTAGGTGTGAACCACTGGTACACAGCTAATTCTTACCTTTAAGGAAGGCACAGATTCTAACCAGAGAGGAAAAAACACAAAGAGTATATAATTCAGCTGCCATGTTTCCTTCTAGACAGGATCTGACTTGACTATTAGTCATAAACAAAACCAACTCCAGTTGATTAGCATCAATAGCAAATAAAAATACAAGGTGCCCAAGGCAAAGGACTGGCCTTGTCCCTGTCTTCCTAGTACTGATGACGCCGCTGCTGTTTATGTTGACAGATCCAGGTTGATGAAGTCAGAAAGCTGGTGTACTTTGAAGGCACCAAAGATTCCCCTTTAGAGCATCACCTCTACGTGGTCAGCTACGTCAATCCTGGAGAAGTGACAAGGCTGACTGACCGCGGCTTCTCCCACTCTTGCTGCATCAGCCAGGTATTAAGCCCTTGCTTGAAAAGGGTTTCCTGCCCCTTCTCCCCCACTCTAGCCATGCATCATGTTGGCCTGTAGAAGCCATGTCAAAGGAAAATCTTTGAAACACTTAACTTTAATTCAGCATTATATATTTGCATAATCAGCCAAACTCCACTAGTGCCTAACTCAAGCTGTGAATCTAGCTACATGGGTGATAGACTGGTAACTCACAATTCAAGGCTAGTCCAGATGTAAAAGTTCTTGAGAAGCCAGGCATTGGTGGCTCATGCCTGTAATCCTAGCTATTTAAGAGGCTAAGATCTGAGGATCATGGTTCAAAGCCAGCCCATGCAGGAAAGGCTGTGAAACTCTTATCTCTAGTTAACCAACCACCAGAAATCAGAACTGAGGCTGTGGCTCAAAGTGCTAGAGCACTAGCCTTGAGCAAAAGAGCTCAGGGACAGTGTGCAGGCCCTGAGTTCAAGCCCCATGACAAGACCCCCCCCCCAAAAAAAGTAATAATTATATTGAGATTCCAGTTGAACTAATAGCTGGACACAGTGACATGAGCCATCATCCTAGCAACAGAAATACAAATAGAAGGATCTCAGTCCGGGCCATTCCAGGCATAAAGCACGATCCTGTCTTGAAAATACTGTAAAAAAGAGGGTCTGGTAGAATGGCACAAGTGATAAGTGCTTGCCTAGCAAGCATGAGACCAAAAGTAGTTACCTTCTCCATAGCATTATTATGAATATAACAGCAGGTTGCCTGGTTTTTTATTTTTCCCCGAGGAAATAATTGTTTCTCCTTTCTCTAGCATTGTGACTTCTTCATAAGTAAATATAGTAATCAGAAGAATCCACACTGTGTGTCCCTTTATAAACTGACGAGTCCTGAGCAACTTGCAAATGACCCCAATGACCCAGCTTGCAAAACAAAAGAATTTTGGGCTACCATTTTGGATTCCGCAGGTAATCCTCTTCTGGTCTGTACTTAAAATTAGAACATCCATATCTCCTGGACAGTCTTACCAACTCCCAGCCCTGCCCCGTCTCTAAGCAGCTAAGCTCCTAATTGGTCCTGCCACCTACTGAATCACAACAGGTTGTCTACCTATCAGCTTACACAAGACCAGATCTACAAAGCCTTGTTGAAAATAAGATTAAAACAATTTTCCCTGAACTGAACAGAGAGGCAATAGCTGTAGGGCAAGATTACAGATTTCTTAAAATTTTAAAGCATTTTTCCTAACCTAATCTAATTTATAATACTATAAATTAAATTACCCTATTCTCTCTCTCTCTCTCTCTCTCTCTCTCTCTCTCTGTCTCTCTCCCTCCCTCCCTCCCTCCCTCCCTCTCCCTCCCTCTCCCTCTCCCTCTCCCTCTCCCTCTCCCTCTCTCCCTCTCTCCCTTCCCCCTTCCCTCTTTCCCCTCTTCCCCCCCCTCTTTTTTCCTCTCTCTTTCTCTTCAATCTCTCCTCTCTCTCTCCGTTTTGCCAGTCCTGGGGCTTGAACTCAGGGCCTGATCACTGTTCTTGGACACTTTTTGCTCAAGCCTAGCGCTCTACCACTTGAGCCACAGCACCATTTCCAGCTTTTCTGTGTATGTGGTACTGAGGAATCGAGCTGGGGTCTTCATGCTAGGCAAGCACTCTAACATTAGAACAAACTCCCGGTACTACTTATTCTCTTTTAATGTTTGATTTCTTCATTATAAAGCATGGATCAGTTTTAACCTACTTTTAGCAGATTTGGGGAAATCTGTTTCCCTATGAAGTATTCTCAACTCTTTTTTATCTGCTAAGGGCTTCAAGTCAGTGTCGCCAGTGCAGGTGGCTCACACCTATAATTGTAGCTACTCAGAAGGCTAAGATCTGAAGATCAAGGTTTGAAGTCAGCTGGTAGGAAAGCCTGTAAGACTCGTATCTCCAATTAATTACCAAAAAAGCTGGAAGTGGGGCTGTGGCTTAAGTGGCAGAATCTTCTCCTTGAGCACACAAGCACAGGGAAAAGGGCCCAGACCCTGAGTTCAAGCTCGAGGACTGGCACCAATAGATAAATAAAACTACTGTAGAACCAGAGGCTGTTCTAATGTCCCCAGGTAGAATTTGCAGTGTTGCCATGATCTCAGCCAGTGACCACATGTGCTGAGAAGACGCTGGTTCTGCCTTGCTGGACCAAAGATTGGTGGCTACTTCTTTTTTTTGGCTCATTCTCTAATGATCAGAAACTAACATGTACTGGACAAATCAACATATGTTAGATTATTTTTTCTTTAAGATGAATATTCTTGGTTATCTCACCTGAAAAGGAAGACCAGTTGTTTGTGTGTGGAGGTTTTGCTGTCTCCTCCCTTGCTGTCAGTTTATAGAGCTCCCATAGAACAACTCCTTTTACAGACTGTGTGTTATCTCCTCATAGGCCCTCTTCCGGACTATACCCCTCCCGAGATTTTCTCTTTTGAAAGTACTACGGGATTCACATTGTATGGAATGTTGTACAAACCTCATGATCTACAACCTGGAAAGAAATACCCCACTGTAATATTCATATATGGCGGTCCTCAGGTAGGTGTAGAAATACATTCCAATGTATTCATATGCGTATGTGTTTGGCTTATATCATTTCCAACTTTAGTGATCCAGTGCAGAGATTCAGAAGGCCAGGTATTTAAGTCTGTATGTATGGCTCACTGGTGAATCAGTGTCAGTTTCTTATTTTCACGGTGAAGAGTGTAACTGTTGTGGGAATGGACTGTTTAATGTCAGGAGGTAAATATATTCCTGTCTGTGTAGAGAAACTGGTTGAGGATGAAATTAAATAATTAAATGTTGTGGCAAATAAAAAGAGTCATAGTTCAGAAAGCCTTGGTAGCCTAGTGAGTTTCCTCAAGCAAATTGGAATACTTTTTAAATCTGGAAAGACAGGGGCCGGGAGTTTGGCCTAGTGGTAGAGTGCTTGCCTAGCATGCACGAAGACCCAAGTTTGATTCCTCGGTACCACATACATAGAATAAAGCCAGAAATAGTGCTGAGGCTCAAGTGGTAGAGCTCTAGCCTTGAGAAAGTCCAAGGACAGTGCTCAGGCCCTGAGCTCAAGCCCAGGACTGGCCAAAAAAAAAAAATCTGGAAAGACAATTCCTATGTAACTACAGGATTGAGTATTGGCATTTGGCCATCACTTGTGCCATTGGCACAGAATCAACTATTTTGGATAGATAAATTGCACTTAATTAGTTTATTTTGCTTTGTTCATTGGTTGGTTGAGCCTCAGCACCACTTCCAGCTTTTTTCTATGTATGTGGTACCGAGGAATCGAACCCGGGTCTTCATGCATGCTAGGCAAGCACTTTAACCACTAGGCCAAACTCCCGGCCCGGTTATTTTTATTTTTTATTTTGTCCATCATGGGGCTGGAACTTTAGGCTGGGTGCTGTCCCTGAGCTCTTTTTTTTTTTTTTTTGCCAATCCTGGGCTTGAGCTCAGAGCCTGAGCACTGTCCTTGGACTTTCTCAAGGCCAAACCTCTACAATTTGAGCCTCAGCACCACTTCCAGCTTTTTTTTTTTTCTATGTATGTGATTATGAGGAATTGAACCTGGGTCTTCGTGTATGCTAGGCAAGCACTCTGCCACTAGGCCCCTCCCTGAGCTCTTTTGCCCAAGGCTAGCATTCTACCACTATGAGCCACAGCTCCACTTTTGTCTTTTGTATGGTTAATTGGAGATAAAAGTCTCACAAGAATTCTGCCTGGCTTTGAACCGTGACCCTCTTGATACTCAGATCTCAGCCCCTTGAGTAGCTAGGATTACAGGCCTGAGCCACCAGTGCCTGTCTTTACCCTTAATTATACATTTTCCATTGAGCCCTTAATTGACATAGAATATAATTACAGTGTGTTGATAATGAAACTCTTAGACTCATTAATATTGCTTATAATAATTATACCAGTATTGTCTGAAAATGTATATATAGGTGTATAAAAAAATAACGTGAAAGTCACATAATCACATAAGTCATAAAATCTCAAGGATTTTTAATTAAGTTAAGTACTTTGCTCTCATTAAGTGCTCTTGTAAACAAGACATGATTTATATTCCTATTCTAGTCATCTAGATAAAATATCAAAGAGTCTAATTCAATTTCTATTAAAAATTTAAAATCAAACCAGGCACTGCTGGCTCATGCCTGTAATCCTATCTACTCAGAAGACTGAGACCTGAGGATCATGGTTCAAAGCTAGCCAGGCAGAAACGTCCATGAGCATCTTATCTCCCATTAACCAGAAGAAAACCAGAAGTGTTGCTGTTGCTCAAAGTGGTAGAGCACTAGCTTGAGCAGAAGAGCTCAGGAACAGCAACCAGGCTTGGAGTTCTAGCCCCACAACCAACAACAAAAATTAATTAAGATCAGCTGGCTGCTGGTGGCTCATGCCTGTAATCCTAGCTACCCAGGAAGCTAATACCTGAGGACAGAAAGTTTAAAGCCAACCTAAGCAGGAAAGTCTGAGACTCCACTTAAAATACCAATTAATCTCTAATAAAATACCAAAAGGCCAGAAAGGGAGCTCTAGTTCAAGGGTAGACTGCCAGCCTTGAGCACAGAAAGTCTAAGGACAGTTCCCACAGCCTGAGTTCAAGCTCCAGGACTGGCATAAAAAAAAATAATAATAATAATAAAAAGATAGCTGGGGATCAGTGGCTCACACCTATCATCTTATCTATTCAAGCAGCTGAAATCTGAAAATCCCGGTTCAAAGCCAGCCTGGGCAGAAAAGTACTTTTCTGAGACTTTTATCTACATTTAACTACCCCAAAACAGGCTGTAGCACTGTGGTTCAAATGGCAGAGCACTAGCCTTGAGCAAAATTGCTCAGGGACAGCACCTAGACCCTGAGTTCAAGCTAAAGGCAAAGTAATTCCGAAGCTTTAAGCTTTCTACTTCTTGCAAGACCTTGCCTTTCTGTGTGGTTCATGGGCTCCTATATAATTAATGTCACTGAAGATGTGTTTCTCCTTCAGGTACAGCTGGTGAATAATCGGTTCAAAGGAGTTAAGTATTTCCGCTTGAATACGCTCGCCTCACTGGGTTATGTGGTCGTGGTGATTGACAACAGGGGATCCTGCCACCGAGGGCTTAAATTTGAAGGCGCCTTTAAATACAAAATGGTGTGTGAGCATCCGACATTTTTCTTCTACAGACATTGACATTTCCTGGTGCACTGTTTAGTGTGAAATTCTGGAGAAATGTGGGATACTGAGTGTGCGCATGTGTGTGCGCGTGTGTGTGTGTGTGTGCGCGTGTGTGCGCGCGTGTGTGTTTGGGTGGTAAGGAAGATGCTACTAGAAACACACTGAGTTAGCTCAGGCCTAACAGGACTTTGAGGAGCTGAGATCAAGGCACTTTTCCCAGCAGTACCCTCTGTGTGTCCACCGTAGGCAAATGGCAGTTCCATTTAATTTTCAGCGTCCCATATGGTGTGAGGAATAGATAAGAGGTTTGTTCTGTACTCTGTAAAGAGGGAAACCTACTGGTTGGCGCCTTCCTTGTGACAAGCCTCTTTCTCTCTACAGGAAGCTTTAAATGCTACCTTTTAGAGATGCCCCATGGCCTTTCTGCTGCTTTGGGAAATGATGAGAATCTGATGTTCCTTTTGCACAGTAAGGCAGTCACTGTGTTTGCCAGTGTATTGGACATGCTGAGTGAAACATGGGGCCAGTTCTTTGACCTTATATTGTATTCTCATGTAAGTTTTTTTGTTGTCGTTTTCATTTTTGTTTTTGGCTCAGTTGAAGCAAGATGGTATGCTGGCAGGCCAAGTCCCCTAGACAGCATGGCAGTGGAAGCCATCAGGAGATATCATAGGGCCTGGAAGAACTGTAGGTTCTCTTCCTAGATGGAGTGTGGCAGGGAAATAGGAAGGGTAGGGCCTCAGGAGTCATTCCTTCTGCTTTCCTGCAGGACACATAAAATGATCCTGTCTCTTAAGGAAGCTTAAGTTTTTGTTTTTCTGTATAGGAAGGCTTGTTACAAGAAAGATGCTGAACTGATAGCACAGGCTAGCGACAGAAACTGTAGGCCTCTAGCTCTAAACAGATCTTTTCCCCCCAGATCCTGGAGCTTGAACTCAGGGCCTGGGCTCTGTCCCTGAGCTTCTCTGTAGCTCTACTACTTGGGCCCCAGAGCCACTTCCAGCTTTTTCTGTTTTATGTGGTACTGAAGAATCCAGCTCAGGGCTTCTTGTATGCGAGGCAAGCACTCTACCACTAAGCCACATTACCACCCACCCATGTTTTTTTTTTTTTAATAACTAGTGAAATGTTAAGGTAGTGAATTCTACTCTGTTTGGGTTTTTTTTTTCTTGTTGTTTTTTGTTTTGGTTTTTTTGGGGGGTGGGGGGAGGCTTTGACATGGAATTGTTTTGGGGTTTTTTTTGTGTATGTGTGTGTGGTCCTAGGGTTTGAACTCAGGGCCTAAGGTTGTCTCTGAGCTTTTTGTGCTTAAGGCTAGCACTCTACCACTTGAGTCACATCTGCACTTTCAGCTTTTGGTGATTAATTGGAGTTAAGAGTCTCAAGGACTTGGGGCCGGGAGTTTAGCCTAGTGGTGGAGTGCTTGCCTAACATGAATGAAGACCAGGGTTCGATTCCTCGATACCACATACATAGAAAGAAACCGGAAGTAGTGCTGAGGCTCAAGTGGTAGAGCTCTAGCCTTGAGAAAGTCCAAGGACAGTGCTCAGGCCCTGAGCTCAAGCCCAGGACTGGCAAAAAAAATAAAAGAGAGAGAGTCTCAAGGACTTTTCTACTGAGCTGGCTTTGAACCATAATGGTCAGATCTCAGTCTCCTGAATAGCTAAGATTTACAGGAATGAGCCATAGGCTTTTAGGGTTTTGTTTTGTTTTGTGCCAGTTCTGGGGCTTGAACTCAGGGCCTAAGCACTGTTTTTTAGCTTCATTTTGCTCAAGGCTAATAAGCTACCACTTGAATCACAGTACCATTTTGGCTTTTTCTGGTTAAATGGTGCCAAAGAATTGAACCCCATGCATTGTGCATGCTAACCAAGCACTCTACCAGCCCCATTTTGGGGTATATTTTTTTGTTGTTTTTTTTTTTGTTTGGTTGGTTGGTTGTTTGAGACAGTTGAGGCGGGGTCTTGCAATCTTGAATAGCCCAAGCTGGTTTGCGATGATGAACCTTCCACCTCTACCTCCTGAGACCTGGGATTACAGGCATATACCACCACACTTGGCTATAAACCTAATATGGGAGGGGGGAAAACAGTAAAAAAAAAAACCTTGAAAGGCATTTTTACACATTAGAATCAATAAGGTGCCCCCCTTTTTTTTTCAATAGGGTCAAATAGAAATCGACGATCAAGTAGAAGGACTGCAATATCTCGCCTCTCAATATGACTTCATTGACTTGGATCGTGTGGGCATCCATGGCTGGTCCTATGGAGGGTACCTCTCCCTGATGGCGTTAATGCAGAGGTCAGATATCTTCAGGGTATGTGACATCCTGTGGTACTCAGTCTTATTATAAGGACAGAACTCCCTGTAAGTTGTAGATACATAAAAATGCTTATTTCTGGGGCCGGGAGTTTGGCCTAGTGGTAGAGTGCTTGCCTGGCATGCACAAAGACCCGGGTTCAATTCCTCGGTACCACATACATAGAAAAAAGCTGGAAGTGGTGCTGAGGCTCAAGTGGTAGAGTGCAAAGCCTTGAGAAAGTCCAAGGACAGTGCTCAGGCCCTGAGCCCAAGCCCAGGACTGGCAAAAAAAAAAAACAAACAATGCTTATTTCCTGATGGTTGATTGAATTACTGATGTTATAGAATGTTACGGTTTATGTCTCTTAATCACCTTCTGTAATTGTGTGTGTGGTAGGTAGTCATTAGTAGAATGCACACTTATATGCTAGTTTGTAATTACTCATCAGATTACAAGCTCCTTATCCCATATACCACTAACTACAGTCATCACAGCCATATTCTATAGTGCTTGGTAACAGAGTAGCTGGAATAGGTCTGTGTTGAATGAGAGAACTGTTGAATGTTTCCATGCTTACAGTTCAACAAAGCCAGTCCTGGCAGGTAAATCTGTGAGACCTAACTCTAACCAGCAAAAAGCCAGAAGTAGAACTGGGGCTCAAGTGATAGAGTGTGAGCCTTAAGCAAAAAAATAAAAAACCTACTCAGGGGGGCCGGGAGTTTGGCCTAGTGGTAGAGTGCTTGCCTAGCATGCACAAAGACCCAGGTTCAATTCCTCGGTACCCCACATACATAGCAAAAAGCCGGAAATGGTGCTGAGGCTCAAGTGGTAGAGCTCTAGCCTTGAGAAAGCCCAAGGACAGTGCTCAAGCCCTGAGCCCAAGCCCAGGAATGGCAAAAAAAAAAAAAAAAAAAAAAAACCTACTCAGGGACAGCTCCAGGACCAACACTAAAAAACAAAAGCTGAGGTAGGAGGATTGCAAGTTCCAGGCTTACTTGGACTACATAGCAATGAAACCACATACAAGAACTGGGAGTAGAGGTGCTTAGAGTATTTGCCTACTATATGCAAGGCCCTGAATTCAGTCCTCAGTTCATAGACTTTTGTACCCAGGTTGGCTTTGAACTCTAATCCTCAGATCTCAGCCTCTTGAATAGCTAAGATGAACTACCAGCTCTCAGCTCAGATAAGCAGTATAGTAGCTCTAAGTGACCTCTGAATATTGCCTTATCACAGGCTTATAGCCATCAAGAAAGTAATTCATCAATGGTTTCCCTCATTTGTCATAATCAGTAGAAACCTTGGGCTCTACTTGCAGAGATCTGCAATAGAGCAAAATCTTGATACATAAGGCCATATAATATGAAGCTAATTGAAAGGACCTCCAGGATATTGAAACAAAAGCCATATAACGAATGATTGTTGTCCTTAATGTACTATGTTATCTCTCATCTCCTTTGCTGTCCCTTGGTTATCTCATATTGGTATAGTATCTCACTTTGTTATCTGATATATTGAATTTATTTGTATTTGGATATTTGAAATTTGATAGGGAAGGGGGGAAAACCGAGACGGGTGGGGGGTGTGGGGGGGGAGGGAAATGGGTACCAAGACATGTGAAAGGGTATCAATGTATGTGAATTAATGCACCTTCTATCTGGCAAATATCATGTAACCCTTTTACTAATGACAATAAAAAAAAAGAATAATAAAATGCAAAAAAAAAAGAAAAAAAAGAAAGTAATTCAATGGCTAGGAGCGTAGACTAGCAGTAGCGTGCTTGCCTAGCATGCATGAAACCTTGGGTTTGATTCCTTGGTACCACATACACAGAAAAAGCTAGAAGTGATGCTGTGGCTCAAGTGGTAGAATGCTATGCTTGAGAAAGCTCAAGGACAGTGCCCAGGCCCTGAGTTCAAGCCTCAGGACTGGCAAAAAGAAAAGAAATTCAAAGTAGTTCATTCATCATTTTAAATTGTGTAAAGTGGCACTGTGGCTCTAGGGGTAGACAGTAGCCTTGAGCTGAAGAGCTCAGGGACAGCACCCAGGCCCAGAGTGCAAGACTCAAAACCAAAAAAAAAAAAAATTAGATCACTTTAAATTCTGTACTACCAACAGATGCTTTAAAAAAAAAAAAGTAGCTAGTTTTCTTATGTTATCAGTTCTTAGAGATCTTTTCCAGTAGAAAGAATACATTTACTCTGCACTACTCATCTTGCCCTAGGTCAGGTACCAGGGCTTGAATTCAGGGCCTCCCACTCTGGCTCAGCTTTTTCACTGACTCCTGGCACTCTACCACTTGATGTACATCTCCAGACCTGTTTTTGGAGTTAAAAGTCTCCTAATTTTCTGCCCAGCCTGGCAGTGAACCTCCATCCTCAGCTCAGGTTATAGGTACAAGTGCATTGCCTTAGTCTCTGCTTTTAATAAAGGGACACACTGTCCATACTTCAGTGTCCATGTTCACCTAAGTTAAGGGTTTGGTACGGGGCATGCCTGTGGAACGTGAAATGTACTGACTCCCACAGTGTCAGATCTGTGACCTTGGCACTCTTGAGACCATGTGTGGCCAGTAGCGCGATTGAAGCCTAGGGATAATGTTAGCTGTTTGATTGCTCGTTGTTTTCTGGAGCTCAATGGACTGTGGTATTGTCGTCTGCAGGTGGCTATTGCAGGCGCCCCGGTCACCCTCTGGATCTTCTATGACACGGGCTACACGGAGCGTTACATGGGCCATCCTGACCAGAACGAACAGGGTTATTACTTAGGGTCTGTGGCCATGCAAGCAGAGAAGTTCCCCTCTGAGTAAGTGCAAGCTTTGAAATCAAGGTTACGAATTTAAGTCATGGATCTTTTCTGTTTTTCTTTTTTTTTTCTTTTTTGTAAGACTTTACTAATAATGAAAATGTCAAATCCTATAAACTACAAACATTTATAGAATTCTAGAATGGCATGGTGGTTTCTCAAAGCCAAATCAAAAGTCTAGTGCATTTATTGTGTTTTATTGTTTCCTTTAAAAATGATATCTGAAGCAGTTGCTTATGCTGAAATAAATTAGGTACAGAGTTGTGTGTAGGTGAGTTGTATAGCTAAATAAATGTGTGTACAAATAGGTTTTCGAGGGCCATGCTACAATTATTGTTGTGTTTCTAACATTATAATAAACTGATCACAGGATTTATTTTTAATTTTCCATAACACATGACATCTGATAAATATATTGGAAATTTAATAATAGAAACTTGAATATTGAATAGATGAAATCTTTAACAGTATATGAAATCCTAAACAATACAATATAAAGAAGTGGATATTTCACGGTATCATTGGTTTAAAGAAATTTGATGGGAGCCAGGAGTTTGGCCTAGTGGTAGAGTGCTTGCCTAGCATGCACCAAGACCCGGGTTGGATTTCTTGGTACCACATACATAGGGGAAAAAAAGCCAGAAGTGGTGCTGTGGCTCAAGTGGTAGAGTTCTAGCCTTGAGAAAGCCTAAGGACAGTGCTCAGGCCCTGACCTCAAGGCCCAGGACTGGCAAAAGAAAACATTTGATGGTTCTTTCTACTCTGCTGCTATTTGGTTTATCATCTAATGTTCTTATTTCTGATACGTTTTTCTTCAGACCAAACCGTTTACTTCTCTTACACGGGTTCTTGGATGAGAACGTCCATTTTGCACATACCAGTATATTACTGAGTTTCTTAGTGCGGGCTGGAAAACCATATGATCTACAGGTGAGTGTTAACATTCTCAAATTCAAGGTCATATTAAGTAATTGATGCCTTTGGAATCAAAATATGGACTAAAACTGTCTCTGTACTTCTAGAGGTATAAAATTCAAATTCTATTACAGTCAGCCGAAGAAACTAGCGTATCAGCTTAGGTAACTTGCAAGTCTTCATCGGTACTGAGTTATGAGCAAGGTCACGGGGGCAGGCGGCAGGCTTTGCTGGCAAGGCAGTGCTCCCCACCTTCACTGTGTTGAGAAGGAGTTTAAGACCTGATTACATAGTCCTCACTTTCTTTTCTTTTCTTTTTTTTCCTTTTTCTTTCAGTTTCCTCTTCCTCTGCTCCCTTAACTCAAAAATGAGGTCTTAAGTTCTTTTTGGTGGTTGTTCTTTTTTTCCTTTTTCCACTAATACTGGGGTTTGAATTGAAGCCAAGCACTTTCCTAGCCTCCATTGTAAAACCATTTGAGCCATGCCCCAACACTCTTCTTCCTTTCTGCTCCTTAAAAACATGGTTTCATAAGAAAATTTAAAATTCCTTTTCCTCTGGGCACCAGTGGCTCACCTGTGTGATCCTAGCTACTCAGGAGGCTGACATCTGAAGATTGCAGTATGAAGCCAGCCTGGGCAGGAAAGTCTTGGCCCCAGTAAAATACCAAAAAGACACAAGTGGAGGGGCCAGAAGTTTGGCCTAGTGGTAGAGTGCTTACCTAGCATTTACAAAGACCTGGGTTCAACTCCTCAGTACCACGTATATAGAAAGAGCTGGAAGTGGTTCTGTGGCTCAAGTGGCAGACCAGTAGCCTTGAGAAAGCCCAAGGACAGTGCTCAGGTCCTGAGATCAAGGCCCAGGACCAGCAAAAAATAATAATAATAATAATTAATTTTTTTTAAATGTGACTCACCTTGCAACTTGCTTGCACACAAGTCCTTTTCCTAAAGATGTCTCTAGCACAGTGATTGAAGTGCCTTTTCCATCTTACCACTACCTCGTTAAAGACTTGAGCTGTGTTAACTGAGACTGTGACCTCATTCACGGCAGTGGTTGGCGGGCTGGTTGCACCTCGTGTGCTGGCGAGGCCCTGCTGCACTCCGGGCAGCTTTTGCATCATCCCTGCAGTGAGAAAGCGAGCACAGCATTCTCAGTCCTGGGAAACACAGTCCTTGATTGGCACTGTTTTAATTAGTTTCTACTTTATATATCTCCCTAAAGGATTTCCAAGAACTCTTTATTTAAAGACTACAGACCACACTTGGGCAGCACATTATTGGTTTATAGAAAAATCTTGCCAGGTACCCGTGGGTTGGGCCTATAATATTCCTCCCTACTCAGGTGGCTGGGATGTGAGGATTAAGATTTGAAGCCAGCCTGGAAAGGAAAGTCCTTGAGACTCTTACATTGAATTAGCTCTTTTTTTTTTTTTTGTCCATTGTAGGGCTTGAACTGAAGGCCTAGGCGCTATCCTTGAGCTTTTTGCTCAAGCCTGGATCTCAAAAAGGGTCTCACAGACTTTCCTGCCCATGCTGGCCTTGAACCCCAATCCTCAGAGTCACCAGTGCCTGGCTCCAATTACCTTTTTTTTTTTTTTACTTAGTTCTGGGGCTTGAAGTCAGGGCCTGGGCACTGCCCTTGGACTTTCTCAAGGCTAGTGCTCTACCACTTTACCACAGTGCCACTTCTGGCTTTTTCTGTATATGTGGTCCTAAGGGGTCAAACCCAGGGCTTCATGCATGCTAGGCAAGCACTCTACCACTAGGCCACACTCCTGGCCCTCCAATTAACTTTTAATTGTTAGTGCACACCTGCCTTGTGTAGAAAAGCTAAGAGACAATGTACAGACCCTGATTTCAAGCCCCAATGGTGGCATCCATGAAAAATGGGGGAAAAAAATTCATGAAGCCCAATGGGTAGGCTTATCAGAATTAAAAGAGTTGAAAAGCCTTTAATTATGATGTGTTGAGCATGCTCTGCACTCCATGCTACTAACACCTCCAGAAAGCTTTGCAAGATGTCTTAACTGGAATGTTCTTTTCCCGTCTTCTCGTTGGTAAGATCTACCCTCAGGAGAGACACAGCATCCGAGTTCCCGAGTCTGGAGAACATTATGAGCTGCATCTTTTGCACTATCTTCAAGAAAACCTTGGATCACGTATTGCTGCTCTGAAAGTGATATAATTATTCCTGGGTAGAACTCTGTCTACACTGGCTGTTCAACCAAATGAGGAGGTTTGATCAATTAGAGAACATGGAATTAAGCATCATGTCATGGTACCTGCCACAGAACATCTGATTTCTGAACGTAAATTTGGTGGCATATAGGCTTCTTCAGCTCAGCTAATACCTTAACCACACACATACACACACACACATGAATTGATAACCTATTTCTAAGGAATCCAGCAATACCATGAGAATTACAGAGAAAAATAAGACTTGAGCACCATGTTCGTACCACCCTCTTTTCACTTTTAATGGCATTATAAAACCTCACGGACCTAATTAGTAGATTTTTACTATACTTCTGAGTTTGTTAAAATATGGTATTAGTGATTGGTTTGGTTCAATTCCAGGGTCTCTTGACTAGTCACAGATTTGATAGCACTTAACGTGATTGACGAGCTTAGGCTTCCTCGAGTGGGTGTATTAGCATGTTATAAACTAATCACTATTAAACCTATGACTTAACCAAGTCATTAATGATTTTTTAAAGGATAATTTAGTGACCTCCTAAAGACACTTTTTTTTTTTTTGGCTCAGACCAGTTTTTAGCCTATTTAAACTGTACCTAGTATAAACAATTTTCCTCAATGATATGAGGGATTTTTTTTCTTTTTGCATAAAAACAAGTAATTGTACTACTACATGTAGCATGGATTTAATTATAAGTCTTATGATGTTGATATTTACTGGCAGATAAATATTAGTCAAATAATTAGAGAGCTTAAACATTTGCAGGCAACTTTCTTTCCTCCTTTCCAAGAAAAGGAAGAGTGTGTATTTACTTGTATTTGGGAAATGTGCTGATGTCAGTTTTCATCTGGTATTTTCTTTGAAAGTGTTGGCGCGTTTTAGGGGCCGGGATTAGATGCCAGAGGGATGGGTGGGCCAGGCCCACAAAGAGGCAGTACAAACGTAGTTTCACAGAAGTACTTGGGAGAAAAACTGGGGAAGTAGAACTTAAACTCCAAGAATGGTACTTAAGGAAAGCAGAATTGGAAAATGACTCTCTTACCATCACAGCCATTGTTCAGAGGAGGAAAAATTCCTCAAGGTTTATTATAATTCCTTTTTGTGGTTGTTATTTTTTCCTCTTAATTTTAAAAACCTTATCCAAAAAACAGTCTCTTCCTAAATAACACTTTGGATATGGTTAGCTCAGGATTTCCAGACAAGCTCTCGACAGGAGAGCAGCGTGGCTCTTTTAGCAACAGGTAGAGCCAGAAAACAGTTTTACGGAGTGGCCATGACATTTTGTTGGTTTAGTCTGTGAGCGTGAAGGGGGCGAATGGGCCTTCAGGCGCTGCCTGCTATGTGCCCTTGGGCACAGCGGGTCTTTGCTGCTTAAGTGGGCTCCACTGGGGCCAGTGGCACAGGACACATTTATGGGTCTGACTGTTTTATTCCAGGCTTCAGTGTTTAGAAAGTTATTACCAGAATTTAACATCATACTCCAAGAAACCTTGCTCTGATTCTTCCTCGCCGCTCCAGAGCATAGACCTCTTCCAGAGACGGCACAGTCTGCGTTAGTGAAAATGGAAACTCCTGGTCCCTGAAGGCTAAGCGGCCGGAGCAGGAGACCAGAAAGGGTTGGGTGGCCTGGGGCTCTGTCCTGGGGGGGTGGAGATGGGGACTCGCTGGCTGTATATTTATAATGTATATTAGATCCCACATTTCGCTGCCTGTATATGTATTGATTTTCATGTTTATGGTGTTTTCTCATGCCAAGATTTGTTTCTATTTTTTTTCAAAGTTAAATTAAATTGATTTGGGTAACTTTCCTTCCCCAAGAAAGTATTTTCCCTCATAGGTTAGGCATATATATAATATATATAATATACATAATATATATGTATATATATATGACTGCTGATGTTAAAGATGACATCTTTTAGACTAATTGGCATCCAAAAATCTATCCTCACCATCAAAGCAGAAATGGTATAAAACAGCTGTTAGGCAGATACTCATTTGTAAGCTCTTTAAGCCCTTCAAGATTCTTTCTTAATGAGCCATCTCTGATTTTACCAAAACACCTTTTAGAAAACCTCAGTTCTCTCTATTCACTGGCAATCTGCTTTCTTTCTTCCCACCACAAGGGGTGCCTTTTAAAACTCCCACTCAAAAGCCATTCTGCTTCTCTAGGGGGAAAAAAATACCTGACTGTTCAACTGAAGTTGCTCTTTCTAGCCAGTGTGGGAAATATCAGAATCAATTGAAGCAATCAGTAGAAATCACAGTAAAATTGTACCCTAACTGCAAGCAGCAGCATCAAAGTGCTGAAAAATACCAAGAGCTAAGTGAGAGTAAAAGCACTCTCGGTGTTACACAGCAAACTGGGTTTTTATAGGCTTAACAAATAAGCACACTGAACAACTGTCAGGAGAGCCCGTTTCATGAGTATTGTAGAGCAGTGAGACTGGAAGCCTAAGCTTTATAGGGGGTGCGGTCTTGAACCTCACGCTGGGAAATTTGTATGCCATTCCTTTGGGTGGAGACGAGGAATGTGTATTGCTAAGAAGCTTTCTGAATCGGGAACCTGAGTTGGATTTTTACACTGGACTGTAAGAATCCCAAAGAGTAATGAGGAAATAAGTTGCTAGAGGTCCCCCCATCCCCTGATGGAAGCAGCAAGAGAAAGTTGGTATCTGCTTTGGTCCACGGGCTTGGTTTTGGAGGGAAGGTCTTTTCCCCTTGCCCCACTCCCTCCTTCCTCTCCTGAGCCTCGGCAGGCAGGTGACGGCACAGCCCACACACTGCCTTTTAGGACCGTGAACCACAGGTAGGGTGCTTACCCCTTGTTTACTATTTGTTTTCCTTACAAAAGCTGTATCTCGCCTTTCCATAGCTCCATCCTCTCCACGTAGAATGATTCCTATAAGATGTCTCAATACAAATTCAAAGATTTTCTAACTGGAGTAAATCATTGCTAGAACCTGATGTTCTCATTTGTTAGAGGAGGAACCTGCAATACGAGTGAGAGAAAGAAATGTACCCATGGCCACGTGAGTTTCTAGTTGGTACTAGACTCCAACCAGAAAACCCTGCCTTATAATATATAGTTACATGATATAGAGGAAAGGCAGGATTCTTTTTTTAATATTTATTAATATATTCCTATAAAACAGCTTAAGGGTAACCAGATAAAATGGTGAATATGTCCATTCTAAAGTAAATGCTAAGCATGCTTATTAACGAAGCAGTACTTGTAATTAGTACATGACATTCTGGAGTTAAGAATAGGGGGTTTGGGAAATGGCGCAGAGAATAGAGTGCTCGCTTAATGCCTGGAAGTGCGTCTTACAGCTGCTGGATAGAACAAGAGACCTGGCCATATTTAAGCCAGGATGTGACATGCAGTCTCCTTCCCCAGGAGACAGAAGGGACTAAAGAACCTTCCTCTACCTCCCCGACCCCACCAGCCTCTCGCAGCGACCACCAGACACCCACATGCCGAGCTCTCCTCGGCTGTTTCAGAAGTCCCTCGCACAGACAGAAAAAAAGTTGTGTTTGTTTTAAATAACCCAAATACAAATTGATGTTGTCTTCAGCAAAATTGGAGTTCAGGTCTTTAATTTTAGAACATAAAGTGCCTGCTGTTTTAAGCACTGACTTGTATAAAAAGAACTGCATGGCTTTCTCCAATAAGTTTATGGGTTTTTCTTTTTTTTTTTTTCCTCTCAGCTACATGGCTTTTGAATCATGTAAAATGAAACCTTCGTTTCGTTGCATTTTATGACAGGTTTCTTGGTTGCAAATAAAAATGCTGCTGAAATGAATGTCAATGTCTTTTCTCCTCACCCTTTCTACCCGCTCCCACCACACCCCCTGCCCTGTTTGTGCAGAGTCCTTAATGCTCATGAACAAGGTCGTGTGCTTGCCATGGAGGCCGGAGACAGGTTTCCATGTAAACATGAGCCCCAGTTTTTCTGGCCCAGGAGGCTCGCAGCGCTCCTGCCTCGGCGGCTGTGCGTGGCTCTCATCAGCCAACCTTGTACTGCTATGGGAGATGGTACTTGAGCCAGAGGTTGGCAGGCACTCACCCACCTCCAGCGGCTGTGGGCTCCCCCAGGGACAGATGGGTTTGTCAGTGGCTTCTGCATGCTCTCAAATTCTTGAGAATCCAGCACCAGTGGTTCACGCCTGTAATCCTAGCTACTCTGGAAGCTGAGAGCTGGGATTGTGGTTCCAAGCCAGCCCAGATAGGAAAGTCTGTGAGTCTTCTTCACTTCTAACCATAGAACAAGCCAGAAGCGGGGCTGAGGCTCAAGTGCTCAAGCCTTGAGCAAATGGTGCTCTCGGGGACAGCACCTAGTGACACTGTACCCGGAGGCTTCTCAAGACAGGGTTACCTATTGGCCACTGTGGTGGAGAACGGCAGGAAGCAGACGTGCCCCATTCCACTCAGCTTGCTTTTGTCTGATGCTCCTCTAGAACAAAGATTTCAGTTGGATTCTGGAGCTGTGTGTAAAATATTGCATGAACGATTAGACTTTCCTTCCACTAGAAAGATCTCTCAAGGACAGTGCTCAGACCTTGAGTTTCAAGCCCCAAACCAGCACACACACACAAAAAAGTGGTCTTTGTTTTATGTGTGTGTACATTTGTTCCAACACTGGGGTGTGATTTCAGGGCTTGATATTGTCCTTTGCCTTCCTTCACTTGCATCTAGTGCTCTACTACTAGAGTCACAGCTCTCCTGAAATACCCAGCCTGGTTTCAAACCTTGATCCTCAGATCTCAGCCTCCTGAATAGCTAGATTTATAGGAGTGAGCCACCAGCACCCAGCAAGAATTGTACTCTACTTGATTTAAGTAACTGTAACCCCTCTGTACATCACATATATAATAAAAAAATAATAAATGTAAGGACTCGATGTAACTATCAAGATACCAATGACATTCTCCACAGAACTAGGGGAAAAATGTCTAAAATGTACATAGAAACACAAAAGATCTTGAGTTAATCAAAGAATCTTGAATAAAAAGAACAAAGCTGGGGGCATCATATATCTGATTTCAAGCTAGTGCAAGAGTTATGGTAACCCAGACAGCACACTGCTATGCTAAAAAGAAAAAAAAAAATAGCCCCACAAAGCCAGGTTCCTGGGGCTACTGTAATCCTATCATCAATTCAGAAAGCTGAGCTCTCAGGATCATGGCTTGAAGTCAACTCAGGCAGGAAAATCCTGGAGATTCTTATCTCCAATTAACTGCCCCCCAAAAAACAGAAGGGGAGCTGTGGTAGAACACTCATCTTGAGCAACAAAGCTCAGACGTGGCACCCAGGCTCTGAATTCAAGCTCCACTACTGGCACAAAAATTAAAAAAAAAAACAGGAGTGGGGAGTTTGGCCTAGTGGTTGAGTGCTTGCCCGGCATGCATGAAGACCGGGGTTTGAATCCTCGGTACCACATACATAGAAAAAAGCTGGAAGTGGTGCTGAGGCTCAAGTAATAGAGCTCTAGCCTTGAGAAAGTCCAAGGACAGTGCTCAGACCCTGAGCTCAAGCCCAGGACTGACAAAAAAAAAAAAAAGCCAGTCCTAATAGACCCAAAAATGTAATATGCAATGGAGGTAAATGGAATTTTTACTTCTCCCACACACACACATGCTGAGGCTTTCAGTCAAGAGAAATGTTGCTATTATGGTTGCCTGGGGAGCAGGAGTTTTTTGTTTGTTTTGGGGAGGGGGGTTGGTTTTTTTTCTTGTTAGCTCTTTTACTCTAGCAAGCATTTATTTCCCCATGTGATGGGGCACTGGCATTGCTGAATTAAATAGGTACATACTGGTACATTGTCTAAAAGTAAAATTTGTGATTTTTATTAAAAGATTTTATTAACACTGTTTTTACATCATATTTCAAATTTCAAGTTTAACAAGTATTCAGGAATAGAATCTATATATAATCACTGGCACATAAATTTAAGATTAAAATTAAGCTGAGAGTTTGTATGTCATAGATACACATGATGTGTATAGTACTTCAATATGTCTATAGATATCCCATCATAGATTAATATGTCTATATAGTGATAGTTATAACTCCAAGTACTCAAATACTGAGTCATCGCTCTTGTACTATTTGGATCTATTATCCACACATCAAGGAGACCATGTGCTTTTTGCTCCTTTGGTCTTGGCTTATCTCAGTCAACATGATTTGCTGTAGTTTCAGCCATTTCCCAGTGAACGCCATTATTTTATCTTGTCTTTTGGCTATGTAGAATTCCATTGTATATATGTGTCACATTTTTTGTCTCCATCTGTCGTGGGGCATCTGGGTTGTTTTTATCGCTTGTCGATTGTGAATAGTGCAAAGATGAACATAGCTGAGCAGGTGTCCTTATCATACCCTGGGTTATGATGCTCAGGGTAGATGCCCAGGAGTGGTATGGCTAGGTCGATTTTTTTTTTTTTTTTTGAGAAACCTCCAAACTGCCTTCCAGAGTGGCTGAACTAGTTTACATTCCCACCAGCAGGGTTCCTCTTTCTCCACATCCCCACCAGCATTTATTATTGTCTGAGTTGAGAATCTTGGCCATTCTTATTGGGGCAAGGTAGTATCTTAGGGTTGTTTTTATTTGCATATTCTTTATGATCTTGGATAATGAGTATTTTCTCACATGTTTCTTTGCCATGTTTACCTCTTCCTCTTTAGTGATGGGTTTGTTGAGTTCCCTGCGGATATTGGTTATTAAGAATGTATTTGATGTATTGTTGGTAAATATCTTTTCCCAATTGTTTGTCTTTCTACTTTAGTGGCTACATCTTTGTCTGTGCAGAAACTTTTTATTTTTAGAGAGTCCCATTTGTCAAGTCTCTCTCCAATCTGTTGTGACTCTGGAACTCTATTCAAGAAGTTTTTGCTTGTGTCTATGAGTTGCAGTATCTCCCCTACTCTGTCATGTAGCAATTTCAGAGTTTCAAGTTTGATATTGAGGTCTTTGATCCATTTTGGGTCAATGTTTGTGCATGGCGAAAGGTTAGGATCAATTTTTAGTTTTTTCCACGTGGCTGCCCAGTTTTCCCAGCACCAATAATTAAAGAGGCTGTATTTATTCCACTGTATATCTCTAGCTCTTTTGTCGAATATAAGTTGACTATAAGTCCTAACAGACCCAAAGAATGTAATATGCAATGGAGGTGAATGGAATTTTTACTCTTTCTCCCCCGCTGAGGCTTTCAGTCAAGAGAAATGTTGCTATTACAGTTGCCTGGGGAGCTTTTAAAAAAACACTGATGTCTGAGATCTTCCCAGATCAATGACATCAAAACTGCAAGGAAGGGTCTTGCCACCTTTTAATTTTTACATACTCCCTAAGTGTACCACTGAAGTAAAGAGTCTCTGTGGGAGAACTGTAGAAGATTTTTTTTTTTTAAGCCACTGAACTTTGGAGCCAGAATAGATTCTTAGAAATCAGCCAGTCTTGGGGCCTGGAGTTTGGCCTAGTGGTTAAAGTGCTTGCCTAGCATGCATGAAGACCCGGGTTCGATTCCACAGTACCACATACATAGAAAAAAGCCGGAAGTGGTGCTGAGGCTCAAGTGGTAGAGCTCTAGCCTTGAGAAAGTCCAAGGGCAGTGCTCAGGCCCTGAGCCCAAGCCCAGGACTGGCAAAAAAAAAAAAAAAAAAAAAAAAAAAAAAAATCAGCCAGTCTTCTGATTTCTGGATGAGAAACTGAGGCAGAGCTGGGGAGTGATTATATGCCAGACTTATGCCAAGCCTGTACTTGTGCCCATTCTTCCAAACCACATGTCAACAGAAGAATTTGCCCAAGTAAGTGTTCCAGGGAAGAGGCCAGAAAAAAAAAAAAAAAAAAAAGACCACAGCTTTAGGTCCCCAAACTTCCTTTGATTTGGAACAGACTAAGCTGTTTACTTATTTATCGCTGAGGAAAACATCCTGCTGCTTAAAATTGAAGAGGCCTGGGGCCAGGAGTTTGGCCTAGTGGTAGAGTGCTTGCCTAGCATGCGCGAAGACCCGGGTTTGATTCCTTGGTACCCCACATACATAACAAAAAGCTGGAAGTGGTGCTGAGGCTCAAGTGGTAGAGCTCTAGCCTTGAGAAAGTCCAAGGACAGTGCTCAAACCCTGAGCTCAGGCCCAGGACTGGCATAAAAAAAAAAAAAAATTGAAGAGGCCAGTTGTGTGTCGGTGTCTCTCATTTGTAATCCTAGCTACTCAGGAGGATCGTAGTTCAAAACCAGGCTGGCAGAAACTCCATGAGACTCATGTCCAACTAACCAGCTAGAAGTGGAGCTGTAGCTCAGTTCATAAAACATCAGCCTTGAGCAGAAATCAGAACAGCCCCGGGACCTACATGCACACACACACACACACACAAGGTCAAAAGTCAAAGAAACATTCTTTCCTTTTAGAGATGAGATATTGAGGCCCAAAATGGCCTGCACGAGAGGCAAATGATGCCAACACACCCAGGCTGACTTCTGAGAAACCAGGCTAGTCCGTGGCTCAAGAGAGACACTGGGCATGAAGTCTTGGGAACTCTCAATTCAGAACTCACATTTCCTAAAGTCTAAATGAAGGATTGATCCCACCCTGTTATCCCAGAAGCATACAGACATCAGGCAAGCCACCATAATTGTGCCAACTGCCTGATGCAGACAAAGCAATTCCACCTGAGCCTGGCTATAAACATTCCATTGTGGGCGCCACCAAAAAACCCCACCCCCTAGACCTAATGGCTTCTTCCTTAACCTCTGCCTCCTTGCTCAGACCCCATAAAAGCTCAACTCCAACCCCACCTCCTCAAACAACCCTCGCTGTGCCCCTCGCTGTTGTGCCTCAATGAACAGTCCTGTTTAGAATCTTCTAGTGTCGCACATCACTTTGAGGAAAGCCAGCGCTAAACATGTGGTCCTTATGATGAAGCACCTAGGACCTCACTAGGAGAACCAGCTTACTGGAGAATCTAGTTCTCACTGCCACCCAGTCCCACTGTCTGACTTTGTCTATGAAGTAAGTGCCTGGCTACCTAGAGTATTTCCTCAAGATCCATTTGATGTCCACAGCACAATAGGAATAACCGCTGTATTATAGTTCCCTCTACTTTTTTCCTTTTTCCACAGAAAGAAACTAAAGCTGAGCCCCTGTGACATAACTGCAATAACCCTAGCTCCTCACCATGCTGAGATCTGAGAATCTGGGCTAAAGCCAGACTAAGCAGGAAAGTCTGTTTTCTCTTTCTTTCTCCGCTCCCCCCCTCCACTTTCCTATTTTTAACAATCCTGGGGCTGGAACACATGGCCTAGGCACTTTTGTTCAAGGCTAGCACCCTACCACTTGAGCCACCGCTCCATTTCCAGCTTTTTTCTGGTTACTTGGAAATAAGAGTCTCGTGGAATTTCCCACTTATGCTGGCTTCAACCCTCAATCCTCAAATCTCAGCCTCCTGAGTAGCTAGGATTCCGAGCACGAGTCATTTATCCGTGGCAAGCGTGCGTGCCTGTTTGATGAAATGGATTGTTTTGTCATGCAAAGGGATTTCCATTCTAGAGGCCTGGCCACATCTATACTGCACCTTATTTTTTGTAATTTTCTAAAATGTTTTAGTGTAAAGGTGATATACCAGAGGGGTTACAGTTACATAAATCAGGTGATGCATACATTTCTTTTTTGTTCTTGTTTTTTGTCAGTTGTGGGACTTGAACTCTGGGCCTGGATGTTGTCCCTGAGCTCTTCAGCTCAAGGCTACCGCCCTGCCCCTTGAGCCACAGCGCCACTTCCATGAGTATATTTCTTTTTGAACAATATCACCCCCCTCCCTCATGTTCTCCCAGTGTTCCCCCTCCAGACCAGTACAATGGGTCTTCATCAGTGTCACATTCATCATCGTTCCCACCCACGATGAAACTCCGATCTTCAATTACCCAGCAAAAAGCTGAGAAAGGGGAGCTATAGTGGCTTTACGTGGCAGAGTGCCAGCCTTGATTGAGACAGCGAAGGGACGGAGACCCAGGCCTTGAGTTCAAGCTTCAGTCCTGGCTGGAGCTCCTGCACGCACACACACACACACATACACACACTCACTCACACACACACATACACACACACTCACACACACACATACACACACATACACACATACACACTCACATATACACACACATGCACTCACACACACTCACACTCATACACATTCACATACACATACACTCACACACACATACACACTCACTCACACACTCACACTCATACACATTCACACATACACACATACACTCACTCACATATACACACACATGCACTCACACACACACACTCACACACATACACATTCACACATACACATACACACTCACATATACACAGCACTCACACACACACTCATACACACTCACACATACACACACATACACATTCACACATACACACATACACTCACTCATACACACATGCACTCACACACACTCACACATACACACTCACACATACACACATACACTCACACACACATACACACACTTATACAGATTCACACATACACACTCACACACACACTCACACATACACACACATACACACACTCACACATACTCATACACATTCACACATACACACACTCACACTCCCACACAGGACCGCGGGGGAGTGAAGACAAGCTTGCACACACTCAGCCGCATTCAGGTGCTCACCTCCTTGTCCTTAGGCAAGTCCCTTGGCCTCCCCAAGCCTCAGTTTCCCCGCGTGTACGAGGAGATGGCGCGCGTCTGAATCTAGCACTGCCTGGAGTGGACAGGGAAAAGGCCCTGTCCGGTTGGGTTCCTGCAAAGCGAGCGAGGAAGCCCGGAATGGCAATGGGACGCGGGGGGGTGGGGGGGCGGCCCGTCCTTCGCTGGCTCTGGGGGTGCAGCTCCTGGAGATGCTCACCCGGACTCAGGCGGGGGCGCTGCAATGGACAGGGCGCGGCTGGCGAGGGGGTCCCCAGAGCCGACCCCCCGGGCCGTGCGATCGGTCCCCGCGGAGACTGGAAGCGGGCGGGAGGAGCGCTGGGGCCGCGACCGGGGGAAGCCATGGAGCCCCGGGGCCCGCGATCCGGAGAGTCGGAGACGGCTCCCCAACCCGGCGGCGGCGGCGGCGGCCCGGAGCGGCCCGGGGCGGCGCGGAGCCCCGCACGGCACCGGGGGGCGGGGAGGCCGCGCGGGAGGGGCGCCCCCGCCCGGGCCGCTCGCCCAAGATGGCGAAGGAGGGGCGGGCGAGGCGGCCCCGGCCCCCGCTCCGGCCCCCGCTCGGGCCCGGGCCCCCGAGGCCGCGCCCCCGCCCGCGGCGCAGCGCCTCCCCGGGCCACTGACGCCCGCCCGCCCGCCCGGCGCGCCCTCCCCCCGCGGCGGCGGCGGCGGCGGCGGCGGCCCAGGCGCCGGGAGGCGGCGGCGGCGGTGGCCGGAGCCCGGCCCCATGGCGCGGGGGGACGCGGGCCGCGGGCTCCTGGCGCTGACCTTCTGCCTGCTGGCGGCGGCGCGCGGTAAGGGCGCGGGGGGCGCGGCGGCGGCGGGAGATGGCGCCCGGGGCGGCGCAGGGCGGCGGGGCTGCGGGGCGGCGGGCGCGGGGCGGACTCGTCCGCCGTGCGTGTGAGTGTGCGCGTGTGAGTGTGCGCGTGTGAGTGTGCGCGTGTGAGTGTGCGCGTGTGAGTGTGCGCGTGTGAGTGTGAGCGTGCCCTTGGCCTGCGCGCGCGCGCGGGTGGCGGGGCCCGCGCGGCTCCCGCGGGCGGCGTGGGGCGGCGGGGCGTCTCGGGGGCGGTGGCTGCGGTGGTCGCCGCTCCGCGTGGCCGGCGCGGGCGTCCGGATCGCGCCGTGCGGCGTGGTGAGTGTGCGTGCCCGTGTGAGCGTCCCCGGGGGACGGGGCGCCGGGCTGGAATCTGGCCCTGGCTTTCGGGGAGTGTCCTTGCCCGGGAGGGGGCGCCGGGCCGGGCGTCCCCCCACCCCGCGGGCGGCAGGTAGACCGAGCGCCGCGCCCCGCTCGGCCGGGTGGGAGTGGCCCGTGGGGAGGGGGTCCCGGGGAGTGCGGGGGAAGGATTGATCCCCCCCCCCAGCCTGTGGCCCGGTGGCCTCGGCGGCTGCCAGCTTGGGGGCGCGTGTCAGCGCCGCCCCGGGGAGCGCGCCACCAGGTCAACTGGGGGCTCCGGGGGTCCCCACCACCACGCAGCGCGGGGTGGGGAAAGGGCTGGGGAATTGGGGGGGCGATGGAGTCTCCGAGTGTGCGTGGGCGCCCTGGGCGCCCCCTTCCACACACTCCCAGCCCTGGGGTTCACAGGGTCGGGGTGGAGGGGGGGTTGGGGGGAGAGGTTCCCCCCCCAGGGTAGGTAGCCGGGCAGGGAGGGGGATGGGCTCCCGCTTTGTTCGCCTAGTTCTCGTCTTCCCCGCCGAGGGGGGAGCTGAGGATGTGTCCGGGGCCAGTCGGGGAGGGACTTGGGGGTGGGGGTGGGGAGGGGGGATTTCTCTCCAGCTGCTGCAGCTTTCCAGAGACTGGGCCAGGCCACGTGGGAGGGAGTGGGGAGGACGGGGATGGGGTGGTGAGAGAGCCTCTGCCTGGCCAGCCCCAGGCCCATCTCCAGGAAAACAGCGGGAGGGAGAGTGCCAGGAACGGCTGGACCCCACTTTCTGCCTCCCTCAGGAAGACACGCCCCTTTCCAGCCAGGACTGCGGACTCGGCTCGGGGTGGGGCTGGTAAAGAGGGGGAGACCGGGGGGGGGCGGGATGGCCAGGGGCTCTGTCCTCCTGGAGCCCCCGGGATGTTGAGAAATAGTTGGGCTTAGCCCCTCCCCCCTTCTGTTCTCCCAAAAACTCTGGATCTGAAGTCACCCACCCAGTGAGGTGGCACTGGTCTAGAAACCGCACCCCGAGTTCCATCAGACAGCTTCGGGGCTACAGCTAGGGTCTCATCTTGGGAGACTTGGTTTCAAAGTGCCAAAGAAGCCCCAGGTGGGGTTCACATGGGTGGGCCCTGACTCCGGCCCTGGGCAAGCTCAGGCCCAGGCACAGTGCTTAGAGTTCTAACCTGATCTGAAGCTTCATTCATTCACAGTGAGTCTACGGAGCCCTTGAAACAGGCCACCATGTGCCTGAGTGTTCAGAAGGCAGTAGATGCCACCGGGTTAGCTGGACAGCCATTCAACATTCAGTCTGGTTTCCTGGAGTGACACCCTAAGAGAGGCCCTTGGTGGGCCAGGATGTGGCCTAGCAGTACAGTGCTTGCCTCTCATGCACAAAGCGCTGGGTTCAATTCCTCGGTACCACATACACAGAAAAAGCTAGAAGTGGTAGAGCGCTATCCTTGAGTAAGCTCAAGGACACAGTGCCCAGGCCCTGGGCTCAGGCCCCAGTACTGGCAAAAAGGGGGGCGGAGGGGGGGGTGCAGGCTCCTGAGTCTGGGATGAGACTTGCTGGAGAAAGGAGTGACACAGAGAAAAACAGAAGCAGACACAGAGAAAAACATGGGGGAACTTTCCCAGGAAGGACAGCTTAGGTGAATGAGGTGGTTGGGTGTGTGTGTGTTTGCACACGCCGCCCCAGAGTTCTGTTGCTCAAGGCTAGAGCTCCACTGCTTGAGACACAGCTCTACTTCTGCCTTGTTTTGACGGTTAATTGGAGATTAGCATTTCTCAGACTTCCCTTGTATGGACTGGCTTGGAACTGCCATCCTTTGATCTCAGCCTCCTGAATAGCTAGGATTATAGGCAGGAGGCACCGCTGCTGGTTGTGATTGGAGTTTTAGTTGGTAGAATGAAGCTAAGTTGTGGCTGGAGGTTAGAGTCCAGAGGCTGGTGGAGAAATGGACCCCAGATCACGGAATGCATTGTGGGAGCTAGATCCAGTTTGTGAAGGGCTCAGCTTAGTTTTCTGGTCTGGAGGAAGAGCCCCTGGCCTGGTTTTAAGATCAACGTAGCAGTCGTTGTGCAGAATGGGTTGGCAGAGTTGGGGGCAGGAAATGCCAGCTCCTCAGGAGACTGAGGGAATAATTCAGAAGACAGGATGGTGGCAGCAATTGGGACAGAGTGATCGGATTCCAAAGAATATAGACTGTACAGGACATGAAGATAGACTGAACAGTGAGCGAGCAAAGGAGGGGAGAGTAAAAAAATAATAGACTGAAGCCAGTGCTTGTGGTTCACGCGTGTATCCTCGCTCCTCAGGAGACTGAGATGATGTAAAGACGCTGTTTGAAGCCAGCTTAGGGAGGAAAGTTTATGAGATTTTTATGTCCAGTTAACCACGAAAAAGTTGAAGTGAATCTGTGGTTCAAATGATAGAATGCCAGGCTTGAGATGCAAAGCTTGAATTCAGACCCTGGCTACTTTGACCTTAGCTTTGCATTTCCTCTCCTTTACTCCCTAAATGTTCACACACACACACACACTCGGAGAAGTGTACAAATCATTTTAGCATGAGTCCATTTTACAGATAAGAAAACAGAGTGACTTTCCAGGGTTAAAGACTGAACTGGGGTGAGCTCGCCTCCCAGCTCTGAGTCACTGGGGCTACATTGCTGGACAACCAAACATTTGGTGGGTTTTGGTACACATGTGCCAAGTTCACCCTCTCCATACCCTTCATCCCCACACAAGGGGGCCTGCTCCCTTTCTCTCTCTGGGGTGTGAGGGCGCCCTCCTCCCCTCCCCTCCTTGTCCACCAGAATGGAGGCAGAATTCCAGCTGCACAACAGATATTATTCTCAGGCCAGGGCTTCCCAGTTCCCAGGGGCGCAGGGGAAGAGGCTGTGAATAAGAGGACCCCCCAGCCTGGTCAGAGGGGCCTGAGGGGAGCTTGGGGGCCAGAGAAGGAAAACCAGAAAGGATATCTTGGGGCCCAACGTAATGCCTTCTTGCTGAAATTAATTAATTAATTGATTCTGATGCCAGTCCTAGGGATCGAACTCAAAACCCCGGGTGCTGTCCCTTAGCTTTCTTTTTTTTCTCTCTCAAAGCTAGCAGTCTACCACTTGAACCACAACTCCACTTCCAGTTTTTCTGTGGTTCTGTGGAGATGAGACTTTAGTGCTAGGGCTGGCTTTGAACTATAATCCTCAGATCACAGCCTCCTGAGTAGCTAGGATTATAGACTTGAGCAACAATTACCCGATTTACGCCAGATTTAGAGACTGAGCATCCTCTGAATTTAGAGACCCTGGGGTTACTGGGATTGGGGAAACTGAGGATCCATAAATTTCTCAGGTGTAGACCAAAGACCCCCCTGGATGATTGAATAAGTTGTTCATTATTTTGTCACCTAGTTTGGAGGACAGGACTCTGAAGTGTGAGCAGAGCATGGTAGGGGAGACAAAAGAAAGGGGTGAACTCATTATGTATTTGGTCGTTCATTTATTCAAGCCCCAGGAGTTGTCTCTTAGCTCAACTACCCTGGCTCAAGGGTAGTTAGTGCTCTACCCACTAGAGCCACAACTCCACTTCTGGTCTCGTGGTGATTCATTGGAGATAAGAGTTTCCCAAAGTTGGCGCCAGGATCCTAGCTACTCAGGAGGCTGAGAGCGGAGGATCACTGTTCAAATCCAGCCTGGGCAAGAGAGTCCCTGAGACTCTTACCTCCAATTAACCATCAGAAAACTAAAAGTGGTGCTATGGCTCAAGTGGTAGAGTGCTAGCTTTGAGCTGAAGAGCTCAGGAACAGTGCCCAGGCCTGGAGTTGAAGCCCCACGACTGACAAAAAAATTTTTGAGCTATTTATAAAGGAAGCATGCCAGGTAATGGTGGCTCATACCTGTAATTTTATCTATTCAGAAGGCTGAGATCTGAGGGTTGAGATTCAAAGCAAGCCCAAATAAAAATTCCATGAAACTTTTTTTTTTTTCTCCTGGTCATGGGGCTTAAACTCAGGACTTGGTTGCTTTCTCTGAGCTTTTTTGCTCAAGGCTAGTGGTCTACCACTTGAATCACAGCTCTACTTCCAGTTTTCTGGTGGTTCATTGGAGATAAAAGTCTCCTGGGGGGCAGAGAGCATAGCCTGGTAGTAGAGGGCTGGCCTAGCATGCACAAAGCCCCAGTCTGATGCCTCAGTACCACATACACATACACACACACACACACACACACACACAGCCAGAAGTGGTGCTGTGGCTCTAATGGCAGAATGCTAGCCGTGAGCAAAAGTGTCCAAGGATAGTGCCCAGGCCCTGATTTCAAACCCCATGAATGGCAAAAAAAAAAGTCTCATGGGCATCTTGAGTTCAAGTCCCAGATCTGTTATGACGCAGGCATTGTTCTAGATACTAAGTCTTTAGAAAGCTGAATGGGAGCTGTGTGCCTGTGGCTCACGTCTGTAGTCCTAGCTACTCAGGAGGCTGAGACCTGAAGATCACAGTTCAAAGGCAGCCTGAACAGGAAAGTCCGTGAGGCTCTTACCCTTCATACACTACCAAAGGCCAGAAGTGGTAGCCTTAAACAAAACAAACTCAGGGACAGCATCCCGGCCCTGAGTTCAAGCCCCAGGACCAGCACAAAAAAAAAGAAGAAGAAGAAGAAGAAAGAAAGAGGGGCCGGGAGTTTGGCCTAGTGGTTAAAGTGCTTGCCTAGCATGCATGAAGACCCGGGTTCGATTCCTCGGTACCACATACATAGAAAAAAGCCAGAAGTGGTGCTGAGGCTCAAGTGGTAGAGCTCTAGCCTTGAGAAAGTCCAAGGACAGTGCTCAGGCCCTGAGCTCAAGCCCAGGACTGGAAAAAAAAAAAAAGAAGAAAGGAAGAAAGGAAGGAAGGAAGAGCCAAATAGATCATAATCTCAAGAGTTCAGCACCTAGGCTGGGAGAAAGGAAGGATTTAGGCCGGTGATAGCAGTGATTTAAGCACCTTAAGTCTTGGAGGATAGAAGAGGGGGTATGCATGTAAATCACATGGGGTACACCCCCCCCCCCAGGAAGGGAGCCAGGAGTATCACCAGCCACACCTGGCACAGTGGGTGCTTTCAAAGAGCTGGGAGACACGAACTGAGATAGGGATGGGTGAAGTCATCAGGGACCAGGATGTAAAGCAGAAGAACCAGCATTCCTTCCACCTGTTGGCGGGAGGGGCTAAGGGTGTGAAGAAGGGCTGTGAAGAAGCTTCTGGAAGAAACTGACACTGCCTTGGATCTCCTGGGAAAGTGGAGGGGGCTGGGAGAATTACCCTGTGTGTGTGCTGCTCCTGAGGTTTGAATTCAGGGCCTGAAGGCTGCCCTTGCTTCTCTGCTCAAGGCTGGTTCTCTACCACTTGAACCACAGCCCTACGTTTGGTCTTTCTTTCTTTCTTTGGTAGTTAATTGAAGATATGAGATTTATAGACTTTTCTGCCCTGGCTAGCTTTGAACATTCCTCAGATCTCAGCTTCCTGAGTAGCCAGCATTATAGGCATAAACCATCAACACCCAGTTTGAGCAAGACTCTCTTTTTAAGGTTAGGGAAACAGGTAGAAGGAAGAAAAAGTGTTGATCTCAGGCTTCCCTGGGCTTTGAACCCAGGTATCTGATTCTGAGGCTACACGTTGGCCTCTCACATAGGTGAGAAGAAGAGTGGATAAAGACTTCACAGTGGCCATGTGATGGGAGTCCCTTCCCCTGGGGAGGCTGGACAGCCTCACAGCTGGCCTGGCATTTAGACAGAGTCCTCCAGGAGAGATGAAGCCAAGTTGGAAATGGAGACAGCGGAGAGCTAGTTTCATTGCCACAAAGCCAAGGAACAGTTCTCTGACTCTTGTCTCCCAGGAGATGAGAGCTCTATCACTTGGGCCAGTTCCCCAGCCCTTTAGTTGTAGTGTGTGTGTGTGTGTGTGTGTGTGTGTGTGTGTGTGTGTGTGTGTGTACGTGCGCGTGTGCACATGTGCACATGTGCCAGTCCTGGTGCTTAAATTCAGAGCCTGGGCTCTGCCTCTGAACTTTTGTGCTCAAAGGTAGATAACGCGTTATCACTTGAGCCACAGCTCCACTTCCAGTCTTTTTTGGTAGTTACTTACAACAATCTCATGCACTTTTCCTACCTAGATTGGCCTCGAACTGCAGACCTCAGATCTCAGCCTCCTGAGTAGCTAGGATTACAGTCGTGAGCCCCACATGCCCAGCGAGCTCCAGTTATTTCTGAGATAGCATCTTGCTTTTAGCTCAAGCCATCTTGAACCATGATCCTGCCGCTCCCCACGTGTTTACTTCCCCCATAGCTCAGGTGACAGGTGCACAGCCGTGCCCCGCATTTCTCTGTTGAAATGGGGTCTCACAAACTTTTTCTGCCAGGCCTGGCCTGGAACCAGCATTCTTCTGATCTCAGGCTCGCACATAACTGGCATGTTGGTGCACCCCACCCCGCGCAGCTATTGGCTGAAATGACAGAGGGGGGTGGGTCTTGTGAACTTTTCACCCAGGTTGGCCTCCAGCCAGATCTCAGTGTCTCCAGTAGCTCAGGTTACAAGCGTGAGCCCCGGGTGCCTGCCCTCCCCCACACTCAAGGACAGTTCCTCCTCTTGATGTTGGATTCATCCACTAAAAGGTTAAAAGATACTTTTTCTGTCTCCTGGAAAGATAAGAAAGGCCAATCCCCCCCCCTCGCACTCCCCTTCCCCTACTATAAAATGAGGACCTCAGGTTTTGCTGACGTCCATTCACATGGGCTCACGCCTGTCACCCCAACTACTAAGGAGGCTGAGATGGGAAGACCACTGTTCAAAGCTAGCCTGGATAGGAAAATGGCTGATGGCTCAGTGCAGTGGTTCCCTGAGGGACACCCTGTCCTTTCTGTATTCTGACTCCCTCTTGCTTTCCCTGTTCTGCCTTGCTGGGCTCCTTGGAGGTGGCAAAGCCAGACATCTGCTGATCTATGAATATTCAGAAAGGGAACTGAAGCTCTCCTGGACTCCCCAGCCAGCCGCCCCAGATCTGGCCGCAGTCCTGGTCCTGCCTGCCAGAGCCCACGGTGCTGACATACCCAGCAGCTGCTGGGGCCCCAGTGTTCACATTGTTTGTTCAGCACAGCAGGGGATTTGCCAAGCCCAGGACAGGCTTTCAGGAGCGGGAGGGTTCAGGGATTCATGTCCTGTGGGGCTTTTTCTCTCCCCTAAAACCCAAACCAACTGTTCTGTGGCTGGACTTGGGGGCGTTTGGAAGCGGGCGGAGAGCCCGGCCTGGCCTTTCCCCAACCCAGAGCGTGAATCATGCAATCTAGGGCCTAGAGACAGAAAAGACTGCCTTCTCTTGTATGCCGAGGCCTTCCGTTTAATTCTCCAGCACCACTACCCCCCAAAAATCACACACACACGCGCGCGCGCGCACACACACACACACACACACACACACACACACACACACACGGCTTGCATGCCCATGGCTCATGACTGTAATCCTAGCTACCCAGGAGGCTGAGATCTGTGGATCATAGATCAGAGCTGGAAGCCAACGTGTGGTCCAAGGGTGCTGGCTTTGAGGGGGGAAAGCTCAAGGACAGCGCTGCCTCTGGATGAATAAGTCTGAAATCTGAGGCTCACTGTTCGAAGCCAGCTTGGGCAGGAAAGTCTGTGAAACTTGTATCTCCTATTAACAAAAGAAAAAAAAAAAAAGCCAGAAGTGGACCTATGGCTCAAGTAGTAGAGCACTAACCGTGAGCAAAAAAGCTTTGAGATAGTGCCCAGGCTCTGGTTTAACCCTGAAGAGGTCTGCGGCCATTGCTGGGCACAGTGGCTCACGCCTATAATCCTAGCTACTCAAGAGGCTGAGATCTGAGGATCGAGGTTCAAAGTCAGCCCGGGCACAGAAGGACCTGAGACTCTTATCTCCAGTTAACCTCTAGAAAAAGGGAAGTGGGGTTTGGCTCAAGGGTAGGGCAGTAGCCTTGAGCTGAAGAGCTCGGGGACAACACCCAGGCTGAGTTCAAGTTCCATGACCCACAAAAAATAAATAAATAAGGAAAAGAGACATTGGGCCACTGACTGGGAATGGAACGGGGAGTTGGCAGATGGGCCTGTGAAAGAATCTAGCATGGGTTGGAATGTGGCTTAATGGTAGAGTGCTTGCCTAGCATGCACAAAAGCCCTGGGTTCGATTCCTCAGTATCACATACCCAGAAAAAGCTAGAAGT
Source organism: Megascapheus bottae (assembly GCF_031878675.1). NCBI lineage: Eukaryota > Metazoa > Chordata > Mammalia > Rodentia > Geomyidae > Megascapheus > Megascapheus bottae. The sequence goes on from NC_143533.1 coordinate 8,859,268, forward strand.
GGCGCTGTGGTTCAAGTGTAGAGTGCTAGCCTAGAGTAAAAGAAGCTCAGAGACAGTGCCCAGGCCCTGAGTTCAAGCTCTAGGACTGCCCAGAAACAAAACAAAAACAAAACCCAAGAACCAAGCATTTCTGTGAGTAATGGTACTAACCCCTGCTGAAATGGGGGTTTAGGGTGTGCCTTCCCTTCCGTGGTTTTGCCTAATGTTGCATACATTCCCTTCCTCCTTTTTCCTTACTCTTGGGCTCTTACTCTTGGGTCTTCTGATGTAGGTCAGAAGACTTGTGAGCCGCCTCCTTCCTGGCCTTGAAGATGTTAGCTACTGGCAGGAAGCTTGGAACATTTAGCTTGTCCAGTCTCCAGAGCAGAAGCGGCCGCTGGCTGGGGCTCAGTCCTGCGGAGTGTGCTCTGAATCCAGCTCAGTCTAGCTCCTACCTCTGGGGGGGCTCACTTAAGTCTCCCAGGAGCTTCTGCTCATCTGCCTATGGTGAGAGAAGTGGGAGAATCTGACTTCCCTCACGGAGGAGGGCAGGGAACTCCCCAGACCAGCTAGGACAGCCCCCTCCCCCTCCCCCTCCCCCTCCTCTGTCGTGGAGCTTTAACTCAGACCTGGGCACTGTCTCTACTACTTTGAACCACAGCGCCACTTCTGGATTTCTGGTGGTTGATTGGAATTAATGGTGTCATGGATTTTTCTGCTCCGATTAGTTTTGAACCGTCATCCTCTGATCTCAGCCTCCTGCATGGCTAGGATTACAGGCATGAGTGAGCCACCAGCACTGGTTAAGACTTACTTTTGTTTACTCAGGGTATGTTTGGGCTCACAGACATGCGCAGATAGAGCTTGCTTCTAATATATTCTGAATGTTTCCTTGCCTAGGCTGCAGGTTTGGTTAGAGATGGCCTGTTAGGGCCCGGGAACAGGGGGTGACATTGATGGACCCCCATGTCATTATACCTGTTCTCACAGTCCTATGAAGAAGGAAATTCACTGAGATACAATTCACCATTAAGTCTTCCAGTCAGTAGTGCTTAATGTTCTCAAAAATCTGGATAACCTTGGATACTACCTAGTGCTGAAACCTCTTCTTTCTTCCCCCCCCCCACCCTCTCTCTCTCTTTTGCCAGTCCTGGGCTTGAGCTCAGGACCTGAGCACTGTCCTTGAGCTTTCTCAAGGCTAAAGGACTACCACTTGAGCCACAGCATCACTTCCAGCTTTTTTTTTTTTGTATGTATGTGGTACCGAGGAATCGAACCCGGGTCTTCATGCATGCTAGGCAAGCCCTCTACCACTAGGCCAAACTCCCGGCCCCAGATCTATCTTTTTTTTTGGTCATTCCTGGGGCTTGAACTCAGGGTCTGGGAGCTGTCCCTGAGCTTCTTTTGCTCAAATGTAGCATTCTACCACTTGAGCCACAGCGCCACATCCAGCTTTTTTGGTAGTTTGTTGAAGATAAAAGGCTCATGGTCTTTCCTGCCCGGGCTGGCTTCACACCATAATCCTCAGATCTCAGCCTCCTGAGTAGCTAGGCTGATACAGGCTGGAGCCACCAGCACCCAGCTCTACAAGATTTCCTCACCCTCCAAAAAGAGAACTCACCAGGCACTGGTTCAAGGCCCAGGACTGACACAAAGAAAAAGAGACTAAGCTCAGACTGAGGAGCAATCACTCTCTTCTGCTCCCCCAGCCCTGGTGATCAGTGATCTATTATTTTGTGTTGTGGATGTATCTGTGGTGAACATTTCATGGAAATAAGATCGCGTAACTAGGCATTTGGGGACTGGCCTAAGGTTTTCCAGGGTTCATCCACGTTAGAGCACAAGTCGGCTCTTCACTCCTTTGGCTGACTCAGTAATATCCTTACCTGCCCATCAGGTGGAAAATGTTTGGGTTGTTTGAATAGTGCTGGAGAATAATTCATAATATACCGGATAATAATAACATACTGGATCTTTTTGATGGGGGAAAGTTGAACAACCAGAAGTATAGCAGGTGCATCAGGCACCGTGGCTCATGCCTGTAATCCCGGCTACATCCTGTCTCTGACTCAGTGGCTCAGGAGCAGGGAGGACAGCACACGGATGGCCCTTCTTTCCTCTCCCTAGGGGAGCTCGCTGGGCCACAGGAGACAAACATAGAACTGAGCTGTGCTGCAGGGCCATTACAAGTGGTCCTGAGTCCAGAACAGGATGCTGTATTGGACTGTAGTCTGGGGACTGCCGCCACTGGACCCCCGACCAAGGTGACATGGAGCAAGGATGGAAACACCCTAATGGAACATGACCACCTGCGCCTGCTCCCCAACGGCTCCCTCTGGCTGTCCTGGTCTTTAGCCACGGATAACAGAGATGAGGAAGTGCCCAGAGAGTTGGGGACCATTGAAGGCACTTATTCCTGCCTGGCCCATGGTCTTCTTGGAGTGATTGCCAGCCAGGCTGCCGTGGTCAAGCTTGCCAGTAAGTACCTGCAGCCAGGGTTGTCATGCTGGGGCCAGGAGACCCACCCCAAGGGGTGTGGGGTGTGTAGTTAGCTCCCTGCGCAAACACCTTCACCTTGAACCCCCTTCTCCATGCTTGCACAAGGGGGTCCTGCCTGCACTCATGGCCCTCACTGTTCAGTGTTTCTTCTGTTGCTTCTCGGGTTCCCCCACACACACTTTTCCTGCCCTCTGAATTGTGCAGTTAAAGCTCCGAAAGAGGTCAGGGGCCCAAACACCGGTAAGCTCATGCCTCTAATCCTAGTTCCTCTGAGAGGCTGAGAGCTGAACATCAGGGTTCAAAGCCAGCCTGGGTAGGAAGGTTTGTGAGACCTTTAGCTCCCATTAACCACCAAAAAAAAAAAAAAAAAATCTGGATGTGGCGCTGTGGCTCACAGCCTTGAGCAGAAAAGCTCAGGGACAACATTTAGGCCCTGAGTTCAAGCCCCAAGATTGGCATACACATGCACAAAAAGAATCAGGGCCCAAAGAAGAAGCCTCCATAGAAGCTGTGCCCACACAGCAGGCAGTGGGTGGACCCCATCCATCCCCACATGTCCCCCACCCTGCTTCCAGTTCTTTGGGGTTGTCAGTACGCACAAACCACCATGATTGGGCAGAGAGACCATGAAATTCATTCTGCCAGTGGTCTCACCAGTAATTACTGCTTTTTATTTTTGGCTATTTCTTTCCAACTGTGTACCCTTGGTCTGAATGTCCTCTGCTGTTTTCCATGACCCACTCACTCTCTCCCCCTTCCTCTCTCTTCCTCCCCCCCCCCACCACTGTCCTGATCCCTAGCACTGGAAGATTTTTCTCTACACCCGGAGTTTCAGACAGTGGAGGAGAATGGGACAGCTCGCTTCCAGTGCCAGGTTGAGGGGCTGCCGGCCCCTGTTATTACTTGGGAGAAGGACCAGATGACATTGCCCGAGGAGCCTCGGTGAGTGTTCAGAGGAGGACTGGGTCGCTAAGGCCACATCTTGGCAGAAAATGGCTGTTTGAGAACCCAACAGCTGCTATGAGAATCAATCCTTCCTTCCTTCCTTCCTTCCTTCCTTCCTTCCTTCCTTCCTTCCTTCCTTCCTTCTTTTTGTGTGGGCCCTGGGGCTTGAATTCAGGGCCTTTGCATTATCCTTGAGCTTTCCTACTCAAAGCTAATGTTCTAGCACTTGAGTCACAGCTCCATTTCTGGATTTTTGGTGGTTCATTGGAAGGTAAGAGTCTCATAGACTTTCTTGCCCAGGCTGGCTTTAAACCACGACCCTCAGATCTCAGCCTCCTGAGAAGTTAGGATTACAGATGTGAGTCACCAGTGCTCAGCTTTTTTGTTTTTTCTTCTTCTTTTTTCTTTTCTTTTCTGTGCCAGTTCTGGCTCTTGAAATCAGGGCCTGGGTGCTGCCCTTTAGTTTTCACTCAAGGCCAATGCTCTAACCATTTGAACCAGAGCTCCACCTCTGATTTCTTGTTGGGTTCATAGGAGATAAAGGTCTCGTGGACTTTCCTTCCGAGGCTGACACGTAATGTATAATGAACTTCTTCCTGATGTGTAAGGAATGGTGGATATTGTCTGGATTGATACATAGAGGATCGTAGGATGACACAGGGGCCTCTCCCAGGTGAGCTCTGGGGGCTGGGTGAGAGAAGCTGAAGGACTTGAAGAAGTTTGTCCTGCAGGTGGGTTTAGAGTTTGGTGACCTAACTGTATTAACTCTGAGCAATAAAGCAGTGGGGTTCAGAGCTCTCCTTCTACATCTGATTCAAGCAGCTTCCCACAGAGTCACAGGCCTCACCCACAAAGCCACAGGCCTTGCCCACACAAAATGGAAGCTGCCAGTTCCAGGGTTCTGGGAATGTTTGCCCCTAAGTTCTCTGAAAAGCAATCCTCATCTATAAATAAGCCAGACTCACATGTCCCAGCACATTGTGTGAAGGAATAAAGAAATGTTGAAAACAGCAACTTGATGATGGCCAAGGTATGTATTTTTACACGTGTCCAGATATAGTCCATGTGCAACTATGCTATTCATAAACTCCAGTGGTTGGAATGAGACCATATGCCTTGATGTGGGCCTCTGCACAATGCAGTTCATAACCGCACTCTGTCAGGGAAGAGGGGCCCAGGTTTGTAGACTTCAGTGGTGAAGATTAGACCCCAAAGCAATTCCTTTTACTTAACACTAATTTCTAATAATAGGAGATAATCTGGGGATCATGTTTCTTCTTTGGGAACCAGCGATCAGCCAGGAATTGATGGCTCATGCCTGGAATCTTAGGTACTCAGGAGACTGAGATCTGTGGTTCAAACCTAGTTTGGACAGGAAGGACTGTGAGAGTCTTATCTCCAATTTACCACCATCACCACACACACACACACACACACACACACACACACACACACACACAACTAGCAATCATTATTCCCCAAATTCTAGGCATTCACAGCCATGTTGTGACTTCAACTAATGTTTATGCCATTTTCACAATCAATACTTTTCCTGTACACACTTTAACATGCGTTAAAAGAACAATAACAGTCAGGAACTGGTGGCTCGCATCTGTAATCCTAGCTATTTAGGAGGTCAAGGTCTGAGGAGCAAGGTTCAAAACCAGCCTGGGCAGGAGAGTCAGTGAGAACCTTAGCTCCATTTATCCAGCAGAAAACTGGAGGTAGCACTGTGGCTCAAAGTGGTAGAGTGCTAGCCTTGAGTGAAAGAGCTGAGCAACCGTACCCAGGCACTGAGTTCAAGTCCTCCAAGCTACAGAAAAACAAAACAAAGCAAAAATGGAAGTATAGGTAAGGCTGAAGTGGTAAAGCATCAGCCTTGAATGCAGAAGCCTAGCAAGGAAGCAAATTCAAGCCCCAGTACCCAGACACACTCAAAAAAATACTGTTCCCTTTTGTCCGGCCTTCTGGAGTCCATCGCCTACAATTTCCACTCCCTCAGTTAGCGATCCCTTGTCCTAGACAGATCTCTCCAAGGGCTTGGTGGGGTGGGGGCTTTTTGGAAAATCAGAATCCTTGTAAGATTCTCTCTCTCTCTCTCTCTCTCTCTCTCTCTCTCTCTCTCTCTCTCTCTCTCTCTCTCTCTCTCTTCTCTCTCTCTCTCTCTCTCTCTCTCTCTCTCTCTCTCTCTCTCTCTCTCTCTCTCTCTCTCTCTCAGCTTGAACTCAGGGCCTGAGCACTATCCTTGAGCTTTTTCTGTTCAAGACTAGCACTCTGAGTTCGTTTCCTGGTGGTTTATTGGAGATCAGAGTCTCACAGACTTTCCTGCCCAGGCTGGTTTTGGACCACAATCCTCAGATCTCAGCCTCCTGAGCAGTTAGGATTACAGGCATGAGATACTGGTGCCCCACCTCTGATATTTCTTATGTGTTCTTTTCATCTGTGGATGTACCAGGGTTGGAACTCAAGGCCTCACACTTGCTCAGCTAACACCTCTAACACAGGAAGTCCATCTCTAGCTTGGGTTTTTTGCTAGTTATTTTGGAGATTGACCCTCTAAGAACTTTTTTGCCTAGGGGCCAGGAGTTTGGCCTGGTGGTAGAGTGCTTGCCTAGCATGCATGAAGACCCAGGTTCGATTCCTTGGTACCACATACATAGAAAAGCTGGGAGTGGTGCTGTGGCTCAAGTGACAGAGCACTAGCCTTGAGGGAAAAGACCAAAGGCAGTGCTCAGGCCCCAAGTTCAAGCCCCAGAACTGGGGGGGGGGGACTTTTCTGCCTGGGCTGGCTTTGAACTTTGATTATCTGACACTCAACCTCCTGAGTAGCAAGGATTATAGGAGAGAGCCCAGTTCTGTTCTTGAATCTGTAGTCCCAAGTGACCTTTGGGTACAGCATATTCAAGTTTGGGGGGCTGGCTTTGAACCTTGATCTTCAGATCTCAGCGTTCTGAGTAGCTAGGGTTACAGGCCTGAGCCTCTAGCACCTGGATGCATTTCTTTCATCAACAGCTATCCTGCCATGGTTCCCTCGAACTTCACAGCCCCCTCTCCTCCTTCCCCAAAGGCTCATCACTCTTCCCAATGGCATCCTCCAGATCCTGGGTGTTCAGCAGAGTGACATAGGCTCCTACCGCTGTGTGGCCACCAACTCAGCCCGCCAGCGCTTCAGCCTCGAGGCCCCACTCAGTGTGGTCCACAGAGGTAAGGAAGGAGGCCAATCAGTGGGGAATCTGAGGGTTTCTGGAGCCAGCCATGCTGGAAGTTTAGAGAGCTGCAAGGAGGTCAGGCCCAACCTGCGGACAGGTGACAGGATCTAAGTCTATTGAACAGTGAAGCAATGAAGTCCAGACAGCAATGTCACCAAGCCACTGGGGCTGGGGCCCACAGACCCTGACTCTTCCTGCAGAGCTTTTCTTTCTTTCTTTCTTTCTTTCTTTCTTTCTTTCTTTCTTTCTTTCTTTCTTTCTTTCTTTCTTTCTTTCTTTCTTGCCAGTGCTGGGGCTTGAACTCAGGGCCTGGGCACTGTTCTTGAGCTTTCTCAAAGCTAACATTCTACCACTTTGAGGCACAGCTCCACTTCTGGTTTTCTGGTAGTAAATTGGAGATAAGAGTCTCGTGGAGGGCCGGGAGTTTGGCCTAGTGGTTAAAGTGCTTGCCTAGCATGCATGAAGACCCGGGTTCGATTCCTCGGTACCACATACATAGAAAAAGCCGGAAGTGGTGCTGAGGCTCAAGTGGTAGAGCTCTAGCCTTGAGAAAGTCCAAGGACAGTGCTCATGCCCTGAGCTCAAGCCCAGGACTGGCAAAAAAAAAAAAAAAAAAAAAAAAAAAGTCTCGTGGACTTTCCTGCCCAGGCTGGCTTTGAATTGAGCTCCTCAAATCTCAGTATCCTGAACAGCTAGGATTACAGGTGTGAGCCACCCGTGCCTGACCTTTCTATCTCTTTCTTTGAAAAGCTTCTGTCCTGGTGTAATAGGATCAGAAAGAACACCAGCTTTGAGGTCAGAAAGACCTGGTTTGAGTCCTAGCTCTGTTGCCTGATCCTGGACTCTGTTATTAAATGTGCAGCCCAGAGAGATGACAATAATAACTGAGAATGAAAAATGCTTGCTAAATCTCTCTTCAGGCTCCCCCCTTTCCAGGGCCCCTTACTTACCTCCTCTTCTTCCATGGTTCCCTCCTCTACACCCCAACCCATGCTTGCCCTCCCCCCTGGGCGAACTGCTCTTCAGATCTCAGGGGCCTTCACTTTCCCTCTTACCTGGGCTCTCTCACTGCACTGCTCTGCATTGTCCCTGAGCTCCTTTTTGCTCAAGACTCTACCCCTTTGAGCCACAGCTCCACTCCTGCTTTTCTGGTGGTTAATTGGAGATCCGAGTCTTCTAGAGTTTCCTGCCTGGGTTGACTTAGAACTATGATCCTCAGTCTTCAGCCTCCTGAGTAGCTGGGATTACAGGTGTGAGCCACTTCGCCTGGGCTAAGAGGAAGAGCTCTGAGTTCTAATCCTAGCTCCACTGAATTTGGTGTTTACTTTCCTTATCTGTTAGATGGATCTGTCGTCTGTCTCAGCTGCCCCCGGTTACTGGGTGAGGTACCATGGCATGGGAAGATATCTCAGGTAGTAGAATGCTGGTGGTTCATGCCTTAAATCCTAGCTGCTCAGGAGGCTGAGATCTGAGGAGCATGGTTCAAAGCCAGCTTGTGCAGGAAAAACTGCAAAACTCTTATCTCCAATTAACCACCAGAAAACTGGAAGTGGAGCTGTGGTTCCAAGTGGTAGAGCGCTAGTCTTGAGTGGAAAAGCTCAAGAACAGTGTCCAGGCCCTGAGTTCACACCTCACAATCAACAAAAACAACCACAAAATGTCTCAGGTCAAGTTACCCTGCTTCTCTGCAGGATCCCTGGCGGCCACCAGGGGGCAGGATGTGGTCATCGTAGCAGCCCCAGAGAATACCACGGTGGTGTCTGGCCAGAGCGTGGTGATGGAATGTGTGGCCTCTGCTAACCCCACTCCTTTTGTGTCCTGGGTCCGACAGGGTGAGTGAAAAGGGAAAGACACAAAATCATCACAGGTCCTGGGAAAGGATGGTGTGGCATTTCAGATGTCCCCAGGTCAGGGAGCAGTGTGGGTAATCACCCGGTGTGTAGTGGGTAACCACATCAAGCCTGCATGGGAAAGGAAATGGACTTCCACTCACAAAAAGCCTGGCTACAGCCCTGGGGGTGGGGGATGGGCTGTAGTCTTAGCTGTGTTCCTCTCACCAGTGTGGCAGGTGAGAGTTGGGAAAAAAGTGCCATCCAGCCCTGGGTCTGGTCTCTGACAATGACAAAATAAAACATTAAAACGTCTCAGCCAGGCACGGGTGGCTCACCTCTGTCATCCCAGCTGCTCAGGAGGCTGAGATCTGAGGATCACAGTTCAAAGCCAGCCAGGGTGGGGGAAAGGACAGTATAAGACTCATATCTTGGGGCCGGGAGTTTGGCCAAGTGGTTAAAGTGCTTGCCTAGCATGCATGAAGACCCGGGTTCGATTCCTCGGCACCACATACATAGAAAAAAGCCAGAAGTGGTGCTGAGGCTCAAGTGGTAGAGCTCTAGCCTTGAGAAAGTCCAAGGACAGTGCTCAGGCCCTGAGCTCAAGCCCAGGACTGGCAAAAAAAAAAAAAAAAAAGACTCTTATCTTGAATGAACCAGTGGAAAAAGCTGAAAGTAGATCTGTGGCTCAAGTGGTAGAACCCTTGGAGCAAAAAAGCTGAGAGTGCCCAAGCCCCGAGTTCAAACCCCATTACTAGCACACACACCAGTCTTCACAAGGGCAGAGATTGTCTTCTTGAAAGAAGTCAGTTTTATGAATCACAGTGCTGATCAGCATGGTCAGGATGTAGCACATGCGTAGACTGTCCCCGGAAGCTACCAGGTTGAGCTGGGAAGGGATCAGGTTCACCTGATGCTGTGTAGAGGATCCCCGAGGTTGGGAGAGGGACAGACGGTTGTCCCCAGCGTCCCTTCCAGCTTGTTCCCTCTCTTGCTGCAGATGGAAAGCCCATCTCTACCGACGTCATCGTTCTGGGCCGCACCAATCTACTCATCACCCGAGCTCAGCCCCGACACTCAGGGGTCTACGTGTGCCGGGCCAACAAGCCTCTCACCCGAGACTTTGCCACAGCCGCTGCCGAGCTACGTGTGCTAGGTGAGTGGGTGAGGGGTGCAGGACAGGATGGGAGAGGCAGTGGGGAGGGGAGATGAGCAGGTAGAGATTTAGGAGTCAGGGTAATGCAGAAGATGAGAAAGAACTAGGGAGGAGTCTTGGAAGGAGGAAATCTGGGGAAAAGGACTAGGTAAGCTGGAGGATGGGGTGAGATTGTGTGTGTGTGTGTGTGTGTGTGTGTGTGTGTGTGTGTGTGTGTGTCCTGGGACTGTTCCGAGCTTTTGTGCTCAAAGCTGGCACTCTACCACTTGAACTACATGTCCACTTCTGGCGTTTTGCTGGTTGATTGGAGATGAGATTCTCAGAGTCTTTCTTGCCCCAAACTGATCTCAAACTCCAATCCTCAGAATCTCAGCCTCCTCAGTAGCTGTGATTTCAGGTGTGAGCCACTAGTGCCCACCCTGCTGGAGTGAGAGATTTGATGGAAGGAGAGGGGTGATTCGGACCTGGCTTGGGAAAACTGGGGAGAGGGCGGAGAGGAGAGGAGTGAGACTTAGGATGGTGCAGCCAGGTTCTTAAGAGAGATCATGGACAGTGCGGTATCAAAACTGGGGATCAGTTGGGACTTGGTAACCCAGGAAAGGGAAAAACTGGTTGGTATGGGAAGACACTGGAAGGTTAGGGAGCGTGGAGTTGGGTAAATGAAGGGATCGAGTTAGAGCCAGGAGGAGAAAAGACCCTTGAGAAGAGAGGAAGACAGGGGCGAGTATTTGGATGGATGGGGTAAAAGCGCAGAACTGAGCTCGGATGGTGGGAGAAGTGGGCGGTGTTAGGCTTTGTGGGCGGAGTTAGGGTTGGGGCGTGGTTATCCATCGGGGCGGGGTTGAATGTCAGGAGTGGGGCGGGGTTAGGTGTAGAGGGCGTGGCTATGTATCAGGAGGTGGAGTCAGATCTCTAGGACAGTGATTCGGGGGCGGGGCTGGTGTGGGGGCGGGGTTAGGATTCGGGGGCGGGGCGAGGGGCGGGGCCGCGCGCCACGTGGCCCGCCGTCAGCTCCGCCCCCCTCCCGCCGCAGCGGCTCCGGCCATCTCGCAGGCGCCGGAAGCGCTGTCACGGACCCGGGCGAGCACCGCGCGCTTCGTGTGCCGCGCGTCCGGGGAGCCACGGCCCTCACTGCGCTGGCTGCACGACGGGGCGCCGCTGCGACCCAACGGGCGAGTGAAGGTGCAAGGTGGCGGCGGCAGCCTGGTCATCACGCAGATCGGCCTGCAGGATGCCGGCTACTACCAGTGCGTGGCGGAGAACAGCGCGGGGACGGCGTGCGCCGCCGCGCCGCTGGCGGTGGTGGTGCGCGAGGGGCTGCCCAGCGCCCCCACGCGCGTCACCGCCACGCCGCTGAGCAGCTCAGCCGTGTTGGTGGCCTGGGAGCGGCCCGAGCTGCACAGCGAGCAGATCATCGGCTTCTCCCTCCACTACCAGAAGGCACGGGGTGCGTCCACCGGGGCGCCCCGGGGGGGGGGGGTCGCGGAGGGGTGGAGCCGCACAGCGCCACGTCAGGTTTTCTGGTGGTCGCCCAGGCTGGTTTCGAACCTTGATCTTTAGAGGTCAGCTTTCTGAGTTGCCCGCATTACAGCTACACACAGACCCATCTAGAATCCAGGGTAATATAAAGGCGGACTCCAGTTAACCAGTGTGTGGGACGGCCCCGTGACAGTCTCTTTGTCCCTTGGGTCGTCTCCTCAGGCTTGGACAATGTGGAATACCAGTTCGCATTGAACAACGACACCACAGAACTTCAGGTTCGGGATCTGGAACCTAACACAGATTACGAGTTCTACGTGGTGGCCTATTCCCAGCTGGGGGCCAGCCGCACCTCTGCCCCTGCTCTGGTCCACACTCTGGATGACGGTAGGGTCTCTGGATCTGCATTGAGCAGCTTGGACGAGAGCCCACTGACTCCCGGTGGGGATGGTAACCCCCCTTCTGTTGGCTAGTGCATCTCACAGCACTGTCACGTGCCTCACAGTATTGTTTCGTACCCAGTGAGGGAGTGGCAGGGCTTCTCCCCAGTTTACCATTGGGAAACTGAGGCCCAGAAAAGGAATAACTTGCCCAAGGTCAGCGGCACAAACCTGAACCCACATCTTGTGTTCTTCATATCCCATGTTCTTTCCCAACCTCTTTCCTGCCTGGGAAAGGGCCGATCCCAGGGCATCAGCCATTTGAGTGTGGAAAGTGTGTATCGCACATCATTTTCTAACCTTGGGGTGGATCAGATGGGCCCACATCCTTTTGCATGGGGCTCCCCTGAGAGGCTCCCTTTCCTCCCTCAGATCCTGGTCCTTCTGACTTGCTGTGTGACCTGGGCAAGTCTCTGATGGCTCCTGAGCCTCGCCTTCCCCAGCGGTGGAGCAGAGCTCACGTTGATATTCTTCTGTCTCAGTCCCCAGTGCAGCGCCGCAGCTCGCCCTGTCCAGCCCCAGCCCCTCGGACATCAGGGTGGCGTGGCTGCCCCTGCCCCCCAACCTGAGCAATGGGCAGGTGGTGAAGTACAAGATAGAGTATGGTCTGGGAAAGGAAGGTGAGTGAGGCAGCCGAGATGTGAGTGGGAAGAGTGGTGGAGAAGGTTGGCTCTGGAAGAGAGCAGGGTGGGCTGGGAGCAGGGCCAGTGGGAAGTGGGTTACAGGACAGGGAAGCTGGGTGTAGGCCCTTGTGCTCTGCAGATAAGTCTTCTGTGGCTCCTTGGGACCCTACCTGCTCCAGTGGGGGGGGGGAGGATTTGAACTCAGGGCTTCTGTCTCTCACTTGGCTTCTGCTCAGAGCTGGTGCTTTACCACTTTACCCACACCTGTATTTCCGGCCTTTTGCTTATTAACTGGGGATAAAGAGTCTTGGACTTTTCTGCCTTCAAATCGCATTCCTGCAAAGCTAGGACAGGTGGAGCCACCAGTTGCCCAGCTTCCCCTTCCAGCTTTAAAAGCACACGAAAGGTTGGGGAGGTGATGAGTGTTATTTGAGGGATGGGGAGACAAGGGGCTTGGGGTGGGTTTGTAGAATGGGGTGGGGGAAATGTGGCTCAGTGGTAGAATGCTCGCCTCACATGTGTGAAGCATGGGGAGTGGGGAGTGGGGAGTGGGGGTGCCCTCTCTATGGAGCTGAGACTTATGGGCTGCCAGAGAGCAGACCCTGAGCATGCCCGGTGCTCGGGGGAGTCAGAGCCCTGAGGATCCACATCTGAAGTAGAAGAGTCATCTAGGGAGGTTGGAGGTCATAACACCCAGCAGCCCCATCTTTTCCGACCCAGCAGATCAAATTTTCTCCACTGAGGTGCCAGGGAATGAAACGCAGCTCACGTTAAGCTCACTTCAGCCAAACAAAGTGTACCGAGTTCGGATATCAGCTGGCACCGGAGCGGGCTACGGGGCTCCCTCTCAGTGGGTGCTGCACAGGACGCCCGGGACACACAACCAGAGCCACGGTATGTAGCCAGGGGGACTCTGCTCAAGGCTAGCGCTCTGCCCCTTGAGCCACACGCTTCCAGTCTGGCATTTTCTGGTTCCATTGGTGGTGGAGTCTTACGGATGTTTTTCCGTCTGGACTCGTGTCAAACCAAGATCCTGCAGATCTCAGGCCTCTGAGTAGCTGAGATGAGGGGCGTGAGCCCCTGGGGCCTGGCAGCTTGCCACCCTCTCAGGCTACAAGTAAACTCCTTGCACTGAGGGCTTGGCGCTTTGTCCCTGGCCTCCGTGGAACCCTGGCTTGTGTTTGTTCCTTCAGGAAACATGAAGCACCTCTGTTGGCCTTTCCAGAGCTGCTTCTTGTGGCACCATTCACATACTTCATAGATTGGTGTCCAGACTAGCTAGACCTGAGGGTGGCAGCTGGCTGACACTGGATTGGCTTTCATCTGCTTATCCCCCTCTCTTCTCCCTCCTCCTCTCCCCCCCACCATTCTGAGGCTTACACTCTAGGCCTGGACTCTGTCCTTAAACTTTTGTGCTTGAGGTGAGCGCTCTACCACCTGAGCCAAAGCTCCACTTCCAGCTACTTGTGTTTAATTGGAAATAAGAGTCATATGGACTTTCCTGCCCAGGTTGGCTTTAAACTGTGATCCTCAAATCTCAGCCTCCTGAGTAGCTAGGATTACAGGGGTGAGCCACCAACCCCAGGTCCCCACCTCCACCCCCATTTTCTTTCTCCTCATCTCCCATCCTGGTTTCCCCCCCCCCCCCAGTCCCTTTTGCCCCTGCAGAGTTGAAGGTACGGGCAAGAATGGAGTCCCTGGTCGTGTCCTGGCAGCCACCCCCTCACCCTACCCAGATCTCGGGCTACAAACTCTACTGGCGGGAAGTGGGAGCAGAAGAGGAAGCTGAAGGGGATCGGCCGCCAGGGGCCCGTGGAGACCAGGCTTGGGATGTGGGTCCTGTCCGGCTCAAGAAGAAAGTGAAGCAGTATGAACTGACCCAGCTAGGTGAGAAGGGCGGGGAATGGGGGAGGGGGGGGAAGGGGGGGGAGCAGACAGGTTGGGTTCAGGAGTTGGAGACAGAATATGTGTTCTGGGGACAAGGAGAGTGACCCCTGTGACCTTCAGTCCCTGGCCAGCTGTACGAGGTGAAGCTTGTAGCCTTCAATAAACACGAGGATGGCTATGCGGCCGTGTGGAAGGGGAAGACAGAGAAGGCGCCCACTCCAGGTGAGACTGCGGGGTACTTGGGGGAGGTTTCAGTGGAAGGGCCTGAAAACCCTTCCTTCTAGATATTTCTCCAGCTAGACAGGAAGTGGCTGTGGCTTGGATTAATTTAGAAGGTATGAACAGACATGAACTCCACGGCTGGTCCTCCGTGATTCCTGACCCCAAATGTGACCTTGAAACAGTGTTTCAAAGCTTGTGGCTCAGACCTGTAATCCTAGCTACTCAGGAGCCTAAGATGTGAGGATCAAGGATCAAAGCTAGCCCAGCCCAGACAGCCCATGAAATTCATCTCCAATTAACTAGCAAAAAGCCAGAAATGGAGGTGTGCCTCAAATGATAGGGGGAGAGCCTTGAATGAAGAAGTCAAGTAAGTGTAAGGTCCTGAGTTCAAGTCCTATAAAATAAAAAAAATTTTTTTCCAAACACATCTGCCAGCATGACACTAGCAGTTTATCCCTGGACTCCAGGTAGGGTGAGTAAGTATCCCCCCTCTTTTTTTTTTTTTTCAGGAAAATTGAGGCTCAGAGTGGTAAAGGGGGCTTGTCCATTTTCACACACAGACTAGAGCGACATTTGAATTCAGACCCCTTGCCTGATGCCTGAGGCAGAAAACCAAGACACCTGGGTTCTAATCCCAGTTTGTTCATTTATTCTTTCAGTAACTTTTTTTTTTTTTTTTTTTTTGCCAGTCCTGGGGCTTGAACTCTGGGCCTGGGCACTGTCCCTGAGCTTATTTTTGCTCAAGAATAGGGCTCTGCCCATTTGAGCAACAGCTCCCCTTCTGGCTTTTGGGTGGTTAATTGAGAGATAAGTGTTTCAGAGACTTTCCTGCCCAGCCTGGCTGGGCACCATGATCCTTAGGTCTCAGCCTCCTGAGTAGCTAGGATTACAGATATGAGCCACTGGCACCTGTCACGAGCAGTTATTTTATTGAGTATCTACTACATGCCAGCTCCGTTCTAGGAATTTAGTGGTGAACAACATAAATAAGGAATCTTCTACTCCATGGGTTTCTTTCCTTTTTGAAAAGAATTAATTAATTAAAAATAAACACACCATCAGTCTATACCATCTGCCAGAAACTTTCCTATCTGCTTTCCAAATATTACCTAATTTAATCCTCATAAGGCCACGAGATAGGTACAGTCATCAGATTCTACTTACTAAATAGGAAATTGAGGCACAGAGCTATTAAGTAATGTCTCCAAGGTCATACAGCTAATAAGTGGCAGAGCTGGAATTTGAACCAAGGCAGCTTGGCTCCAGAGTCTGTGTTTTTTGTTTGTTTGACAGTCTTAGGGCTTGAACTCGGGACCTGGGCACTGTCCCTGACCTTTTTCAGCTCAAGTCTAGTGCTCTACTACTTGAGCCACAGCTTTGCTTCTGGTTTTCTTTTTTTCCTTTTCCTTTTTTTCTTTTTCGGTGATGAATTGAAGATCAGAGTCTCAGGAAGGTAGGCCCCACTTGTGCCTGAATCCTGGCTGCCTCAGGAGGCTAAGGATTATAGTTTGAAGCCAGGACTGGGCAGGAAAGTCCACGAGACTCTATCTCCAATTAGCAACCCAAAAGTGGCACTGTGGTTCAAGCGGTAGAGTACTAGCCTTGAGCAGGGGACAGTGCTTAGGCCCTGGGTTCAAAGCCCCAGAACTAACAGGAAGGGGGGAGGGGAGTAGGGAAAGGGAGAGACAGAGGGAGGAGGGAGAGAAGGAGGGGGGAAGGAAGGAAGGAAATATTGGCATCTGGAAACTACCGTCCATGGCGAGGGACCAGTATTCTTACCCTTGGCCACACTGTACTTGCTGTAGACCTGCCCATCCCCCGGGGGCCGCCCCTGCCCCCTGCCCACGTGCACGCGGAATCCAACAGCTCCACCTCCATCTGGCTGCGCTGGAAGAAACCAGATTTCACCACCGTCAAGATTGTCAACTACACGGTGCGCTTCAGCCCCTGGGGGCTCCGGAATGCCTCCCTCGTCACCTACTACACCAGGTGCGGCTGTCGCTAGGGCCGAGAAGTCAGCTGGAGTAGGTGAGGGAGGGGCATGCCGTGTTAGGAGAGGTGCCTGGGACCCAGGGCTGTTCCAGAGCTCACACTGGGCCACCCCTAAGGTGTCTGCATGGGGTGGCTCACACCCGTAATCCTCACTACTCAGGAGTCCGAGATCTGAGGATCCTGGTTCAGAGTCATCCTGGGTTAGAAAAGTCCCCATAAGACTCTTATCTCCAGTAAACCAAAAACAAACCAGAAGTGGTGCCGTGGCTCAAGAGGTAGCATGCTATCCACAGAGAGGCTTAGGGAGAGCCTGTGTCCCAGGTCCTGAGTTTAAGCTCAAAACTGGTTTAAAAAAAAAAAATCCAGGCCATGAGTTTGGCTTAGTGGTAGAGTGCTTACCTAGCATGCACAAAGCCCTGGGTTCGATTCTTCAGTACTGCATACACAGAAAAAGCCAGAAGTGGTGCTATGGCTCAAGTGGTAGAGCTCTATAGCCTTGAGAAAGCCCAAGGACAGGGCTCAGGCCCTTGAATGCGAGCCTCAGGACTGACCAAAAAAAAAAAGCTAAGGGAACATGCCCAGGCCCTGAGTTCAAGCCCCAGTACACACACGCACACTGATACACACACACACACACAGCAACAGATATGCAAGTGTAGCAAAGGTAAAATTAAGCCAACAAAAAATGCTTCGGTTATGATTCCTTGGGTGAAGAATAATTCGGGTGACTTTAGATAAGCTTCCTAGAGGAAGCAGCTGCCTTGAAGATGAGACATCCAGCAATCTCCATCAGCGCTCTCTGGAGGTTTTGTGGGTGGCATTGGTGGCCCCAAACCAGGAAAGCAGTTCCCCTTCCAAGTTAGATGACAGGCCTGAGCTGGGAGCCTGCCCTGCGCCTGCCCCAGCCCCGACCCTCTCCCGGCAGTGCTGGAGAAGACATTCTCATTGGAGGGCTCAAGCCGTTCACCAAGTATGAATTTGCAGTGCAGTCGCACGGCGTCGACATGGATGGGCCTTTTGGCTCAGTGGTAGAGCGTTCCACCCTGCCTGACCGTGAGTAACCCTGGCTTCTTTGCCACAATCCCTAGCCCTGTCTTCTGAAGCCTTTCTAGAACTCTGAGATCCCACAGAGGTGTGCAGAAAGCTTTCTGGGAGGGTTCAGTGGTGCATTCCCTCCCCACTCCTTTCCCCAAACCCACTGCCCATGGCTCACGCCTATCACCCTAGTTTCTCAGGAAGCTGAGATCTGAGGATCACAGTTCAAGGCCAACCCAGACGGGAAAATCTGTGAGATTCTTATCTCCAGTGAACCACCAGAAAACCAGAAATGGCACTGTGGCTCAAGTTAGTAGAGGAATGGTCTTGAGTGAAAAAGCTCAGGGACAGCGTTCAGGCTCTTAAGTTCAAGCCTCAGGAATGGCACAATTAAAATAATAATAATAATAATAATAATAATTCTCTAGTGAGATCACACCCGGTCTTTGCTGTGTGGCTTTTTTCCAGTGAGAGAGGAAAAGGAGAAACTGTCCACATGTCCTGAATCCCATCTGTCCCTAGGGACTGGGGATCTTGGTGTCCCCTGTCTCTCCACCTGTCTGTCGCTTGTACTCCAGGGCCCTCGACGCCACCATCTGACCTGCGCTTGAGTCCACTGACGCCGTCCACCGTCCAGCTTCACTGGTGTCCACCCACGGAGCCCAACGGTGAGATTGTGGAGTATCTGATCCTCTACAGCAACAACCACACCCAGCCCGAGCACCAATGGACGCTGCTCACCACCGAGGGTGAGGGCCCCTCCCCAGGGCTCCTGGGCAAGGTCGGGTGGCACCCCTCCTTTTTCCTGTGGCAGTGGGTAGTGTTTCCCCGGGCTCGTGGCCCATACCTGTAATCCTAGCTCTTCAGGAGCCTGGGATCTGAGGATCACAGTTCCAAGCCAGCCAGGGCAGGAAAGTCTGTTAGATTCTTTTTTATTTTTTTTCTGTCAGTCATGGGACTTGAACTCTGGGCCTAGGGCATTGTCCCTGAGCTCTTCAGCTCAAGGGAGCCACTGCACCACTTCCAGTGTTCTGGTGGTTAATTGGAGATAAGAGTCTCACAGACTTTTTAGTGCCCAGGCTGGCTTTGAACTACAATCCTCAGATCTCAGCCTCTTGAGTAGCTAGGATTACAGGTGTGAGCCCCTATGCCCAGCTCCTGTTAGATTCTTAATCTTCAATTAGCCAACCTCCCACCAAAATATATATATATAATGGAGCCGTGATTCCAAGGGGTAGAGCAAAATCAGGGACAGCAGCAGGTATGTCCTGAGTTCAAGTCCCAGGATCAACATACACACACACACACAATGTCTATTTGTGGGTTATGTTGAGGTTTGTTTCAGAGCCTTCTGGAAGGAGCAAGGAGAAGCTCTTGCCAGTGTGGGTGTGGCAGCCAATTTCTCAGCCCTGTTACTCATCATCCAGCATCCCTGCTTCCCTCCCTGCCAGGAAATATCTTCAGTGCTGAGGTGCACGGCCTGGAAAGCGATACGAGGTACTTCTTCAAGATGGGAGCACGCACAGAAGTAGGGCCTGGACCCTTCTCCCGCTTGCAAGATGTCATCACTCTCCAAGAGAGGCTCTCAGGTGAACGACAGGGAGCCCCCCACCCCAAGATAACCCAGATCCCCGACATTCCTGGGGCTGACTTCCAAGGCCCTGATACTCAGCACCCCCCCACCCCACCCCGTGCATGATTTAGAGGCAGCTGCCCTTCTGATTTGCTGGGAATGGGGGTATTTAAAAGGTATTTAAAAGATTGGAGGATTGTCTTGGTAAGGGCCAGGCTTATGGGCAGCTAGACGGCTATATCACTTGCAGGAATGAATGCAAAACGAACACGAAGGCCTAACTGGATGCCTGGTGGCTCATCCCTGTAGCCCTAGCTACTCAGGAAACTGAGGTCTGAGGTTGAGGTTGAAAGCCAGCCTGAGCCAAAAAGTCCAAAAGGTATATCTCTAATTAACTGGCAAAAAGCCACAAGTGGAGCTGTGGCTCAAGTGGTAGAGCACCAGGTATGAACAAGACAGGCCAAGTAAATGTCAGGCATTGGTGGCTCACCCCTGTAATCCTAGCTACTCGGGAGGCTGAGATCTGAAGATCAGAGTTCAAAGCCAGCCTGGCCACAAAAGTCTGTGAGACTCTTTTTTTTTTTTTTTTTTTTGCCAGTCCTGGGCTTGAGCTCAGGGCCTGAGCACTGTCCTTGGACTTTCTCAAGGCTAGAGCTCTACCACTTGAGCCTCAACACCACTTCCGGCTTTTTTCTATGTATGTGGTACCGAGGAATCGAACCCGGGTCTTCATGCATGCTAGGCAAGCACTTTTAACCACTAGGCCAAACTCCCGGTCCCATCTGTGAGACTCTTATCTCCATTTAACCACCAGAAAACCGGAAATGGCACTGTGGCTCGAGTGGTGGAGTGCTAGCCTTGAACTGAATGAAGAGCTCAGGAACAGTGCCCAGGCCCAGAGTTCAAGCCACACAACTGTCAAAAAAAAAAAAAAGTCCAAATGAAGGTATAAAGTCCTGAGTTTAAGCCTCAGTACTGCATTAAAAAAGAGAGAGAAAGGGAGAAAGAAAGAAGAAGCCTAGTTCTATGAACAGAGACTGCACCTTGAGATACGTTGCAAGAACCCTATGGGTATTGGGCAATCTTGTCCATGTGGCCAGAACCCTCCTGTCCTGTCTGTGTATCAGCAGCATCTTCATCTCCTCTAAGTGTGCAGGCTGAGCCTCCCTCCTTCCCCTGCTCTGAGCCTCCCTCCTTCCTCTGCTCTGTCCCTTCTCTCCCAGCAGACTCCCTGGACGTGCACTCAGTCACTGGCATTATTGTGGGTGTCTGCCTGGGCCTTCTCTGCCTCCTGGCCTGTATGTGCGCTGGCCTGCGACGCAGCCCCCACAGGTGAGTGCAGCATTGGACGGATTTCCTGGAGAGGGCTACCTACCGACGGGCCAGCAGAGGACACGACTATGATGTCCCCCAAGCAGTCCCTCACCCTCAGAATCCCTCTGGGTTCTGGGGTGCAGCTCCGTGGTAGAAAAAGCAGCCCAAGGACAGCATCCAGCCTCCAGGATCCATCAAGCCCCAAGACTGCCAAAACACACACACACACACACACACACACACACACACGTCCTCAATTTCCATGTGGCCATGTCACACTGCTTCAGCAATAATTGTTTCCTGACCAGGACACACACTGGTAAATCAAGTCCTGGAGATGGCAGGAACTTGCAGAGGGGCGCAGCTGGCTGGGCATCAATCCCGTCTGGCTCCTCTCTGACCACACTGCCTTGTTTCCCATGCCCCTTTCCAGGGAAGCCCTCCCTGGCTTAGCTTCCACGTCTACAACTGGGAACCCAGCACTCTACTCCAGAGCCCGGCTTGGTCCCCCCAGTCTCCCCACTGCCCACGAACTGGAATCCCTTGTGCACCCTCGTCCTCAGGACTGGTCCCCGCCACCCTCTGACATGGAGGACAAGGCTGAAGTGCACAGCCTAATGGGTGGTGGCATTTCTGACTGCCCAGGCCACTCTAAGAGAAAGGTGAGTCCTCACACCGTGACGCATTGCTCAAGAAGACACTAGGGGGCACCAGAGCTCAGCAAGTGACTGCGAATGCCTCCTCCCACCCCCAGCTACGGAAGAGCTCCTCTCCCTTCCTTAAGGTCGCATATACCAGCCTATAGGCAGCGGATGGTGGCTCATGCCTGTAATCCTAGCTATCCACGAGGCTGAGACTTGAGGATTGTCGTTTAAAGCCAGTCTAGGAAGGGAAACAGTGAAACTTACCACCAATTAACCATCAAAAAAGGCAGGAGAGGAGCTATAGCTCGAATGGTTGAGTACCAGCCTTGAGCAAAGATATTCAGGGACAGCACCCACACCCTGAGTTCAAGCCCTAGGATTGGCACAAACACACAAAGGAGTATATGCCCAGTTTAGTCTGCCTGGTTCTCACTGGGGGAAGACCTCAATGTATCTTTGCAGGTCACTCCAGCTAGACAGAAGCCCTAGATCCTTCTTGGTCTTCAAAGGGGTTTAAGCAGGGAACTGGGGCCATCATTAGCTGAGGTTCTGTTCCTCATACCCCATCTGCTTCCTCCCCTCCTGTTTCCTTCCCCCAGCCAGTTCTCCTCATGCCTTTCTGTGTCCCCCCCCCCTTTTTTTTTCTGCACAGATCTCCTGGGCTCAGCCAAGTGGGCCCAACTGGGCAGGTTCCTGGGCAGGTTGTGAGCTGCCCCAAGCTGGCCCCAGACCTGCCCTGACCCGAGCTCTGCTGCCCCCTGCTGGAACTGGACAGACACTGCTGCTGCAGGCTCTCGTGTACGATGCCATCAAGGTAATTTCCACAGGAGGAAGGGAGAGTAGAGAGAGGACTGGTCCCTATGCTGTGAGGTGGAAACTGACCACTTGATAGTGACCATTCTGGGGGTGGATCTGGGCCTGAGCACTGTGTGGTGAGTCCGTCTGTTTTATCCCCAGCGTTCTTGTGATGTACGCTCACGTGTGCCATCGTGCTCTCGACCCCGTTTTCTTGTAATCATTCATGTAATGGTCACTTGGTCTTTCTGTTCTATCCTCCAAACCAGGGCAATGGAAGGAAGAAAACCCCTCCCTGCTGCAGGAACCAGGTAGAAGCCGAGGTCATTGTCCACTCTGACTTCAGTGCATCCCAAGGAAGCCCTGATCTCCATCTCCAAGACCTGGAATCAGAGGACGCCCTGCCTTCTGAAGCCCCTGCGCTCACTTCCGGTGTTGTGGATCTTGCCCAAGGAGTTGATTGGCTGGACCAAGAGCTAGGAGGGTTTGAGCAGGCAGCCACTGGGCCAGACAGACTTAGCTGCCTGCCGGAAGCAGCCAATGCCACTTGCTCCTACAGGGATGCCCCACCTGGCGAGGCTTTGGAAGAGGTCCCTGGGACCAGCTGCCAGCCCAAAGCCCCCTGTGCTCCAGGAACCAGCCCAGGCCTCCCTGGAGCCCCCTTTTCTTCCTCTGCTTAGCTCCTCTGAGCAGAAAGTGCATTTGAGGCAGGCTGGCGGGGCTCGCAGAACAGAACATGCCCGACCACATCTGGACACGTGTGGACTGCAGGCATGGTCACTTGGCACCTCGAAGGGTGCCTTGGCTACAGGGGAGAGAAAGAACCGGAAAGGTCACTCCCCTCTACCCTGTGTCACATCTGTGACAGGCAAGCAAGACTCAGCTGCCTGTAATGTACCTGTATGGGGAGCTGGGGACACCTCGCCCCATTCAGTGGCTGCCATCAGGACAGTAGGCCAGTATGGTCATTCTCCAGTCCTGTGGGCTCACCTCCATCACCCAGCCTCCTATTACACACTCTGAGAGTGCCTCCCTTTCCCTGTCTACAAGACAGCCCAGCCCCCTCTCCTGCTGGCTGGGCTGAGTGCAAGTAGACCCCAAGGCCTGACCTTGCAGCCAAATCACCTCCATTCCCTGTCCTTTCAGAATTGCCAGCGTCAGCCTGGCTCCCCCTATCTTCCTGGCAACTCTGCACCTTTTTTTTTTTTTTGCCACTTGGGAAGTGCCTGGATCTGGAAATCTCTTTTCTTTTGCTCTCTCTCTTCACCCCCTAATCTCTCTGCTCAGTAGCTTGCTGCTCCTATTCTGGGACTTTTTCCCCCCTCCCTTCCACCTCTCTAGCTTTCCTTTCTTTCTTTCTCTCTCTCTCTGGTGCCAGTCCTGGGACTTGAACTCAGGGCCTGGGCACTGTCCCTGAGATTTTTGCTCAAGGCTAGTGCTCTACCACTTGAGCCACAGCACCACTTCAAGCTTTTGTGTGTGTGTGTGTGTGTGGTTAATTGGAGATCAGAGTTTCATGAACTTTTTTTGTCCAGACTGGCTTAGAACCATGATCCTCAGATCTCAGCCTCCTAAGTAGCTAGGGATTTGTAGGCATGAGCCACCGCCAGCATCCAACACTGCATGTCTCTTCTGTCTCTCAAGCTGTTTCATCTGCTTCTCCTGCCTGGGTTTAGCCTCTGTGTCAACATGACTACCTCATGTCTGCTTTAAGGCCATAGTGTGACTCCAGTGGCCCTTCTTGTTCCCGCATCAGCCCCTTCCCCAGGCAGGTTTGGAGAAGGAGCACTCCATCTTGGCACTGGATTGGGAGGTTCTCCTATGGACACCAGGATGCCAGTCACTGGGAATGTTGTGAGACAGAACAGGGCCTGGCCTGGCTTGGGGGGAAATGACTGGGCAGGAGGGCAGGTGTGGTAGACAGAGGTGGCTTGGACCTTTTGTTTTTTTCCTGCTGAACCTGACTGGATCTGGGGTGGAACCCAGGCCTTTCCTCCCTCCAGGGTGCCGGAAGGCAAGTCTTTGTGCAGGAAAACAGTGGGTCATTTCATTTTGTTTTTCTTTCCATTGACTCCTGAAATCATCTCCTCTTGGCCTATCATTCAGGAATAAGCTTGGCTTCTACTTCCTGCTTCATGCAAAGGGTTACTTGCTTTTTCCCGGAGCCCTCTCCTAAGGTAAGAGGTAGCATCTCAGCTCCCTGATTGCATCTGTGTGTGTGGGTGTGTGTCTATGTGTGTGTATGTGCTCGCCCACATGTGCCGGTACTGGGACTTGAACTCAGGGCCTCATGCTCTTGCTTGGCTTTTTCCACTCAAGACTATCAACCCCTGTCACTTGAACCACACCTCTGCTTCTGGCTTTAGATTGAGTCACTGGAGATAAGTCTCTCAGATTTGTCTGCCTGGGCTGGTTTTGAACCACAATCCTCAGATCTCAGCCTCCTGAGCCACCAGCACCAGGCTTCTAATTCCATCTTTTTTTTTTTTTTTAAACTGATTGGCACATCAAGAGTTAACACTGGCTTCTTGGCCAAATTGGAAATAACCAGTCTATCCTTTTTTTTTTTTTTTAAATGGTAAAATGTCTCTCAGCAGAGTTGCAGCTTTCTCAGACCCTGAAAGCATCTGTTTAATACATTCGGATGTCATTCATATTTGACACCTACTTTTCCTCCACTCCAGCTTCAGCCAGCCAACGACAACGCTAACGATTATTCATGTGTGTTTTGTTTCTCGTTAAAGGCAGACATGTGTTACGATTCTTACTCTTTGGGTAGCATTTGGTATCACTCGGGCCACCAGTGTGTAAATTTCCTCATTGCTCTGAAGGTCAAGGCTTCTTTTTATTTTGTTGATTTGATTTTTTTTTTTTAAAGAAAGGAAAAAAAAAAACAACCCTGCTCTGAATTTAATAGCTATTTTGCAGTAGGCTCTTAGCATTACAGCATAGTCATTTTTCATGTTCTTGTTTAACAGGCACTGAGGTTCTGGTTTAAATTAAATAGCTGCAAATGAGACAATTTATAACCCATTAGGTTGGGTGGAAGATTGTTTCTCAAAAGCAAATAAGTAATAAATCTGGTATCTGCCTATAACTCACAGTTGATAAGAAAGCAGCCATTATATATGATTTGGGCTCTGAGTAATTTGGAAGTATTCAGTTTGTGTCTTTGTAGCAATGTTTTGTTTTGTTTTTCTATTTTTTTATCAGTAGAAAAGAGTCTGTTGGTCTTCAGGGCATTAATCCTGTGTGTTACCTACCATGGATGCCTTAAGTTTCTTGAGTGTCATTTTAAAAATCTTTTCTTGATGCATGGACAGATATAAGCAGCACTCGCTCAGTTATTTGTCTGTATTTAGTTTGTACTGTATTCAATTATTTTTCCCATCTGTTTGTTTTCCTTCTTTTACAAATATGATATTCTTTAGTGTGAAGCTAAAGCATTGATCATGGATGTATCTATCCCTATAATGAATTAATAAACTATTTTCCAGACATGTGCTTTGGTTGATGGAAGCAATGGGTAGAATTTCCTCAGCTTTTCTGCCCTGGGGAATTTGTTTCCTATGAGTTTGAAAAATGGTGGTTTTTCCAGAGTAGAGAGCAGATGGTCATGAGGAAAAAAACAAACAAAAACAAAAAATAGGTGCTTAGGGGAAAAAAATAGAAACTGAAAAAAGACAATTGGGCACCCATGACGCATGCCTGTAGTCACAGCTACCCAGGAAGCTGAGATGTGAGGAATGTCATCTGAATCCAGCGCAGGCAGGAAAGGCTGGGAGTTTCTTTTTCTCTTTCTTTTTTGTTTTGTTTTTTTGCCAGTCCTGGGCTTGAGCTCAGGGCCTGAGCACTGTCCTTGGACTTTCTCAAGGCTAGCACTCTACCCCTTGAACCTCAGCACCACTTCCTGCTTTTTGCTATGTATGTGGGGTACTGAGGAATCTAACCGGGGTCTTCGTGCATACTAGGCAAGCACTCTACCACTAGGCCAAACTCCCGGCCCCTCTTTTTTTTTTTTTTTTTTAATGCCAGCCCTGGAGCTGGAACTCAGAGTTTGGGCACTTTCCCTTGAACTTTCTTTCTTTCTTTTTTCTTGGTCAGGCTAATCATCTACCATTTGAACCACAGCTCTACTTCAAGGCAGTGTGCGTGTGTGTGTGTGTGTGTGTGTGTGTGTGTGTGTGTGTGTGTGACTCACAGAGTTTAATACCCCAGCTGGTTTCTCATAAGGATGAGATCTGAGGATTGCAGTTTGAAGCCAGCCTGACTCATATCCAGTTAATCACAACAACAACAACAATCAACCAAACAAAAACAACCTGAAAGTGATGCTGTGGCTCAAGTGGTAGAGCGCTCACCTTGAGCAAAAGAAGCTCAGCGACAGTGCCCAGGCCCAGAGTTCAAGCCTCAAACCACCCCCCCCAAAAAAGAAAAGAAAATGCTTTTCCATTAGGAGAAACCACAAACCAGAGACTGCCTTACCCAAGACCACCTCTAAAGTGACTACTGGGCCAGACTTGGGGTTAATTACAGATCATAGAGTGAGATAGTGCACATTTTCCTGGGAAACAGAATAGCCGTGATTTGCATATCACGCGCCCACCATGCATTGTGATAAAGAATTAAACACTTGTCAACATGAATTTACAATGACAGCAATTCAGAATATCAATGTGACCTTTCTGGAGTCCAGGACACGTCAAGAAGGGGCTGGTGAGGAATCAAGCGCTGCAGAGGGACTTCTAGGCTGGGGAAGGCCCTGCCTGCCTACCTCTCCTATGGCCAGCAGAGGCCTCACTCCTGCCCTTCCTCACATTGAAATCCGCTGGGGTTGTTGCCCACTAGAATCCCTGGTCTTGGAATGTCTCCACTCAGAAACTTTCAGTCCTGCTTATTTGGCTATGTTCTATTTGGGGCTGTAGAGATTCCCTGGATTGTTGCTGGACCATCTCCTCCTCCTCCTCCTCCACTTCTCCCTGCTCCTCCTCCTCCTCCTCCTCCTCTTTGTGATAGTACTAGGGCTTGAACCAGGGGTCTTAAGTGTTTTCTGCCTGAGGAGCTGATCCATTGGAGATTAGAGTCTGGCTGGCTTTGACCTCGATCTTCAGATCTCAGCTTCCTGAGCAGCTAGGATTCCGGCCGTGAGCTACTCGCATCTTATCCCATGTAGGCCTATCCTTGCAGATACTCTGACTCCTAGATCTCTGCAGTGTTTTAGTTGTTTAGTTTTATGGAGGGTTAGCGATCCTGGTCTCAAAGTCCAGTTAGTAGCTATAGAGACACTTAAGCTGGGTGTCAGAGGTTCACCTGTCATCCTAGCTACTCAGAAATAAGCCCTAAGGGTCAGAAATTGGAAGCCAGCGGGGGCAGGAAAGTGCCTGTGAGACACTGGAGATAAGCTCCAATGAACCACTCAAAAACTCACAAGTGTGGGCCGGGAGATTGGCCTAGGGGAAGAGTGCTTGCCTAGCATGCACAAAGACCTGGGTTCGATTCCTCTGTACCACATACATAGAAAAAAGCCGGGGGGCCGGGAGTTTGGCCTAGTTGTCAAAGTGCTTGCCTAGCATGCATGAAGACCCGGGTTCGATTCCTCGGTACCACATACATAGAAAAAAGCCGGAAGTGGTGCTGAGGCTCAAGTGGTAGAGCTCTAGCCTTGAGAAAGTCCAAGGACAGTGCTCAGGCCCTGAGCTCAAGCCCAGGACTGGCAAAAAAGAAAAAAAGAAAAAAGCCGGAAGTGGTGCTGTGGCTCAAGTGGTAGAGCTCTATCCTTGAGCACAAAGAGGCTCAGAGATGGTTCTCAGGCCCAGAGTTCAAGCCCCACAACCGGAGTGGGTGGGGAAGCTAAGGGATTGCCTGAATCCAAGCCCCCCCTTACTGGCACTGAGACAGAGAAAGAGACAGAGACTTAGCCATACCGGTGGCATCATTCCAATTCCAACCTTACACTACTACTACTGACAGCTACTAGACCTGTTCAAGAAGCCACCATACTGGACTCAGCAGCCTATGTACTATGGTCAAGATTCAAGCTCTGGATGTCTTTGGTGTGTGCTGCGTGTGTGCCAGTCTTGGGACTTGAACCCGGGGCCTCACACTCACCCTGAGCTTGAGTCACAGCTCCGGTCTGAGTAGCTAGGATTACAGGCACGAGCCAGGCTAAGGACGTGTGCCTGGCACAGCCCCTCGTGGGGCCTGTATCCCCTCCATAAACTTGTCACGCCTGCTGTTTCTGGCGTTTGAACTTGCGTCGTGCTCTGCTTTGCCCAAGACAGACCTGGCGCTTTCCAAGGTGCCTTCTGCTTTCAGAGAAGCCCAGGGGCTGGGGGGCGGGGGGGAAGAGCCTTGGCTTTGGGTTAGACATCAGGCAGAACTTTCTCCTGTCTCTCTTGGGTCTGCTTTCCCCAGAGGCCACAGGTCCTGGGTGTGAAGAGTCCAGTCGTGTGCCCGGGAATGGAACTCGTCTCTGGAGAGGACGGGGTGGGGGTGGGGGGCCCTGGCACCTCCAAATCTCTGGACAACTTTGGAGCAGTTTATTTATTAATTTTTAGAGTCAGGCTAGCTGACCGTGGAGCCTCGGGGGCGGGGTGGGGGACCCCATGGGGGCCCCCTCCACCACCATCACCACCACCTCCTCCTCCAGGTCGGGGCCAGGGGCAGAGCACGCGGGGGGCCTCGCCGTCCCCAGTTCAAAGCCGGGGTGGGGGGGGCGCGTCCGCCGCGCAGCCGGGAATGTCCGGCCGCTCAAAGCGCTCGCCGGCTCTTTTGTTCCCCAGACCCGGCCTCCGGGGAGAGGGTGTGTAGTCGGGGGGCGGGGGGGGGACCGGAGGAGGGGAGGGGAGGGCCGGAGGAGGGCGGGGAGGGGCGAGGCTGACAGATCGCCCGGCCTGGGTGCAAGATGGCGCAAGCGGCGCTCCCGGTGCGCGCCCGGAGCCTCTAAGGCAGCCATGCGAGCGCAGCCCCCCGCCGCCCGGGCTCGGCCCCGGCCTGAGCCCCGGCCTGGGCCCCGGCGCCGGCCCCGCGGGGCGCTGTGAGCCGCCCGGGTGTCGTCGTCGTCGCCGCGTCCCGAGGATCGCGAAGTCCCCATGGCTGCGCCGCGCGCCGCGTCCCCGCGCCGCCCGCCGCGGCTCCGGCCCCGGCCCCGGCTCCGGCCGCCACCGCCGCTGCTGCCGCCCGCGCTGCTGCTGCTGCTGCTGCCCGCGCCGAGCGTAGGTGAGCCGGGCGCCGGGCGGCGGACCGCGCGCGGGGTGGATCGGGTTCCCGGCGCTGCCGCGCGGGCTTGCGGGGTGCAGAGGACGGGGACCCCCCTGGAGGGGGTCGAGGGGGGCCAGGGGGACCCCGATCCCGGACACAGGATCCCGGGACGCGGACACGCTGGGGCTGGCGTTGGGGATCAGGGAGGAAAACCACTGAGTCTCCGCGGAACTGGGGTGCGAGGAGCCGGGGACCGGGGTGGAGGTGGGGGGGACGCGGGCTGGGCGGAGAGGGCACGTCGGGGTTCGGAGGTGGGGCTGGGCCAAAGGGGGTGCGGGAGATGATGATGAGGAGGAGGAGGAGGGGGGGTCGGGGGGGGGAGAGGGAGGAACCCCGAGGCTGGGGAGCCACCCGCGGCCCCGCCCTGCCCGCAGCGCGCCCTGGAGACCCGGCCTGCGCTCCCCGGCCGTCCCGCGGCACCCGCCGGGAGCTGCGGCTCCCCCACCTCGGTGGCTGGAATAGGCCCACATTTGAGGCTCGACATAATCCTTTCCCGCTCGCACCCCAAGTTGGCAGCAGGCACCACCCCCTCCTCCCCAGGTTGGGTTGTTCCCTCTCCTGTCCTCTTCCAAGGAAGCAACAGCATGTTGGATCTACAAGGAGGAGGAACTTTATCCGGGCCCCCCCCCCCCGTCCTCCCCACTCCCCATGGCTTTACTGGGGGCTCAAGGTGATAAGGGTTTGGGAGATTGGGCTAAACATGTCATGTACCCTGAGGTGAGGACGAGGCTGGGAAGCCTGGCCCCTCTCTCCTTCTCCCCATCCGCGTCTCGGTGTCCTCCGGCAGGAGAGGGAAGGGCAGGGTCACTGGTTCCCTAGAAATGTTGGGGGGTGGGGAGGGGCGTGCTGAGGTTGCTCTTTTATGCCCAGCACTTTCTTCTTTCTTTCTTTCTTTTCTTTTCTTTCTTTCTTTCCTCCTGGAGTGAGGTGGTAACTGGTCTGGTAAGTTGCTTGCCGGAGAAGTTGGTGGTTTGGCATGGAGTCTGGCACCCAGGGCTCTCTCCTCCTCCTGACCCCCAGATCAGCACTCATCACCACCCCCCTCCTTCCCTCTTCTCATCTTCCAGCTCATTTCTCTTCTGCCAGAGCCGGGAGGTTGGCGGGGAGAAAAAGTTCTAGGGCTCTTCCCCGCTGAGCTTTGGACACTCTCAGCTGGGGTCTGCTACTCATTTCTTTCCCTAACAAAGGCCAGAGGATCAACATGCAGAGCGTGGGTTTGGGGGGGAACCCTCCACAGCCTAGCCTGAACCCCGGAATCTTAGGCCCATCACCTCTGCTCCCTGCCAGGCGTCGTTCTCTGATGGCTTTGCCAGCCCGAAGCATGAATTATTCCTATCTCCATTTCTTTAGAATTGCAACTTCCAGTGTGATCACAATCATTATTATTATTTCTTCATTTAAGCTTTATATTTGTGTGCCTCTACTGGGACTTGAACTCAGAGTATGAACTCTCTATTAGTTTTTTCACTCAAGGCTAGAGCTCTACCACTCAAGAGCCACACCTCCAATTTAAACCTTGTGGTGATTAGTTGAAGATAAGAATCGCACACTTTTGTGTTTCCTGGCTGGGATCTTCCTGGAGGTGTGAGTTCTATGTGTGGCTTTCACTTCAACATTGTATACCTGTGAGGAGTGAGGCCTGAAAGTCTTGAATGGCCACAGGAGACCAGCCCCTGTATTAGCATGAGTCTTGTTTTTGAGTCTTTTGGCATTGCAACTAAGTATAAGACCCTGGAAAAGTCACCAAACACCTCTCTGGGCTTCAGTTTCCTTATCTGTGAAACAGGGAATGATACAAATGATAATTATCTCTCTTTGTTTCTTTTTTTTTCGGGGGGGGGGGTGTGCCAGTCCTGGGACTTGAACTCAGGGCCTGAGCACTATCCTTGGACAATTTTTGCCCAAGGCTAACAGTCTGCCACTTGAGCTACAAGACCACTTCTGGCTTTTTCTGTGTATGTGGTACCAAGGAATTGAACTCAGGGCTTTGTGCATGCTAGGCAAGCACTCTACCACTAGGCCATGCTCGTTTATGTGTGTGTGTGTGTGTGTGTGTGTGTGTGCATGCACGCACATGTGCACTAGGACGTTAAC
Source organism: Megascapheus bottae (assembly GCF_031878675.1). Classification (NCBI taxonomy): domain Eukaryota; kingdom Metazoa; phylum Chordata; class Mammalia; order Rodentia; family Geomyidae; genus Megascapheus; species Megascapheus bottae. The sequence goes on from NC_143533.1 coordinate 8,890,243, forward strand.
TGAGAGCCTGAGAGCTGTCCCTTCTTCCATTCAACCCTGGTGCTCTACCACTTGAGCCACAGCTCCACTTCCAGCTTTTTGCTGGCTCATTGGAGACTAGAGTCTCACAGACTTTCCGGTGGTCCAGTCTTCACTTTGAACCCTCCCATGATCCTCAGCTCTCAGTCTCCTGAGTAGACAGGATTATGGATATGAGCCACCCGCATTGGTCTGGCTGAGGATTCCCTATTTAAAGTGTGGGAACTTGAAGTCTGGAACTAGAAGTCTCCTTGTGGGGGCCCCATCCTGACAACGAGCACACCCCACTAACCATCTTGTTTCTGGATGCAGGTCTGGGCCACTCTGCGGAACTGGCATTTGTCGTAGAGCCTACGGATAACATTGGGGTCCCTGGGCAGCCCATCGTGCTGGGTTGTCAGGTGGACGGGACCCCTCCGGTGAGAGTCACCTGGAAGAAGAACGGTGCTGAGTTGCCAGACAACCCCCACACCACACTGTTGGCCAATGGATCCTTACTGATCCATCACTTCAGGCCGGAGCAGGGAGGCAGCAGCCTTTCCGACGAAGGCGACTATGAATGTGTGGCACAGAACCGCTTTGGACTGGTGATCAGCCGGAAGGCTCGAATCCAGGCTGCAAGTAAGTGGACATTGCTTTGTGTTCCCTTTGTATGAGCCAGGCTGGTGACTGGGCTCAGCGCAGAACATTGAGGCAGGACAGGGGGCCCAGCGCAAGCGCAGTTGGAGGTACAGCGACCTCAGATGGTAGAATTAGATCAAGTGCCCATTGAATTGATCGGTAGGATATGAATTGGCCAGGATGGACCCAGACACACGTGCTGTTTCCTGTTTCTACCTGCCTATCAACCTGTGCTTGTGTTAATTAAAAAAACAAAAGGTGACGGTGCTTTTAACAACCGTCTTGAAAATCCTGTTGTTTCATCTGTATACACCAAGAGAGTGATCCATAAACTCAAGTTAGCAGTGCAGGTTCTGACAAGTGAAAAGTATTCTTCATCCCATGTCTTTCTACTTCACAAAGTGGACTGTCCCCGGAAAAGGATGCTGTGTGTGCGTGTGTGTGTGTGTGTGTGTGTGTGTGTGTGTGTGTGTGTGTGTGTATCGATTATGGGGCTTGAACTCAGGGCATGGGTGCTGTCCCTGAGCCTCTTTCTGCTCAAGGCTAGTGCTCTACCACTTGAACCACAAAACCACTTCTGGTTTTCTGATAGCTCCTTGGAGATAAGAGTCTCACAGACTTTCTTGTCTGGGTGGCTTTGGAACCTTGATCCCCAGATCTCAGCCTCCTGAGTAGCTAGGATTGCAGGCCTGAGCCACCCGTGTTCAACTTTCCATGTCGTCCTGGGACGCTGAGAAGCCAGGGCTTCAGTGTCGACAGCCTAAAGCTCACGCCCTCCCCACTGCGCTCTTGTGGCACGCTGCCTCTCTCCCTAGCACCGACAAGTTTCTTCCTGGCTCTGAGGGCATTCGCTCTGCTGCTGTAAAGGGCTAGTGAGTGATGAATTGCTCCAAGCAGGGGCCCTCTTGCTGGGCTGAAGGTATCTCTTTGTTCTGAGGAAGGCTGATCCAAGCCCCCATATGGAGCTTGCTGGGAGGTATTGCTGGACTTGGAGATGGAATCACTTCTGGCTCAGCCACCCCTGTCCCTCCTGGCACTGCAGGGGAGGCTGGTGCAGCCTCTGAGCAGATGGTTGAGTGTGAGGAAGAGACTCGTGGACCAGAGCAGGACTTGAGACTTTGCAGACAGCTGCTTCCCAGGCTTCATGGCTCTAAGAGGCTTAGCCAAGCCAGGCACCCATGAGTGGTGGCTCATGGTTGTGATCCCAGCTCCTCGGGAGGCTGAGATGTGAGGACCACAGTTGGAGGCTAGCTTGGGCAGGAAAGTCCCTGAGACTCTTAATCTCCACATAACCATCCCAAAGCAGGAAGGGGAGCTGTAGCTTTAGTGGCAGAGCACCAGGCTTGAATGAAGAAAAAAAAAACAAAACAGTTTAGGGAGAGCACTTAGGCTCTGAGTTCAAATCCTGGGACCAGTTCAGAAAACCAAGAATGAAGATGGCTGAGCTTTGCCTTGCTGTTCTAGGATGCTAGTTGGTAAATCTCCAGGAGCATCAAAACTGGGGTGGGGGGGGAAGGGGGGAGACTCATAGAAAACAAAATTTTTAATGGTCACAAAAATTAAGTACTGGAACAACCTAGTCAAGCAGTTGCCCCTGAACTACGTGACGATACCCAGTCTGTGCCGCTTTCCTTTCCTTCTCTCTCCCCCCACCAAATCGGTCGTGGGGCTTGAACTCTGGGCCTGGGCACTGTCCCTGAGCTCTTCAGCTCAAGGTTAGTGCTCTACCACCTTGAGCCACAGTACTACGTCTGGTTTTCTGGTGGACATAAGAGCCTCAGGGACTTTAGTATCATGGCTAGCTTGGAACGTCGATCCTCAGATCCCACCCAGCCAGGCTTTCTATACTGATCATGCCTGCGTTCTGCTTGCTTTCCTTCTCTTCTAACAGTGTAAGGGGCTGAGCTGAGGGCAGGAGGGGCCTGACTTGTTCTCTGGGTTTCTGGAGGAAGCTAAGGGCTTTGCCTCTAAGCACCCCTCCTCCCCCCAAGGCTGTGGCCCCCTGGGGATGTGCCTGGATGCCAAGCAACCACGTGGCTGCATTCTACTCTCTTGCTTCATTGGCTGATGTCCCTAGAAAGCTTCCAGCCTGATTGGCTGCCTGGTTTTCTTCCTTGGGGAAATCAGTCCCTGAACCATCATTATTTGCCCTGCTGGCATTACATATGTTGTGTGTGATGTGGACGGGTGACTTCTGGAAAAAAAGGGAGGGAGGTGAGGAGCTTCTAGAACCCCCTCCAGCTTCTGCCAGGCCCCCCAAAGGGTCAGGGAGGGAGAGGCCTGCTCCGTTGGCACGTGGACACAGGATTGACCCAATAGCTCACAGCAGGAAGGCGCATGCGCATCCAGCCCTATGGGCGTTTCCCACTGTCAGGCATGTCTACTGCGCATCTGACCTAAGGGACCCCAATACTGTCCTTGTGAGCCCCTGAGCCATACCTCAGAACTTTCATGTATCTCCCCACCCCCCACTGCCCCAGGGCCTCCCTTAATTTTTTTTGTTGCTCCCTCTCAAGGCTCGTAGCGCTCTACCACTTGAGCCATAACTCCACTTCCAGCTTTTTGACCATAAGCATCTCCTGAGCTTTTCTAACGGAGCAGGCTTCCAACTGGGAATCCTCAGATTCTCAGCCTCCTGAGTAGCTAGGATTCCAGGTGTGAATTTCTACTGCCTCTGGCTCCTTTCTTCCTTCTCTTGATCTTTCTCTCCTCTGCCTCATAACTGATGGCTCCAAGGACCTGAACCGTGAGCAGAAAGAAGGGGCAGGATCCTGGGGTGACGATTCATTTCATCTCCAGAGGACCTGAGGCTCCGCTCTCTGCCTCACCAGATGTGCTGTGAATCAGAGACTCCCATTGCCTAGTCCCTCCGTGCATGGATCTTGTCTCCTTGTCTTGGACTTTCCCCTTTGCCCTAGACAGAGGCTGTAGCTCCAGGCTCTTGGACCCTGCCTTCCGAGGCCCCAGTTTCTGAGCCCATGGCTAGCCCTCACCCCGCCCGCCTGCCCGTCTGCAGGATTTGAGTGTGGACGTTAAGAGTTTCTGGTTCCCACACCTTGGCTGCGCTGTCGCAGGCAGCCAGCTGGCCCCTTAGACACAATGTGCAAATCTTCTCTGTTCCTGTCCCTGCATTGTCAGTGGCCAGGCGCCTGGGCTGGGAATGTGGGCCGGTGAATAGAAGAGGCATTTGCAGCCTGCAAATGAAACAGCCCCCTCCCACCGTCCCCCTTAACCCTCTGCCCCCTCCCCACCCCCAGGGAGAAAGGACTTTTTCACTCCTGGCCTTCTTGTATTGCCTTTCCCTTTCCTCTTCAGAATCCAATCCCCCACAGGCTAAAGTGTGTGTGTGTGTGTGTGTGTGTGTGTGTGTGTGTGTGTGTGTGTGTGTGAGAGAGAGAGAGAGAGAGAGAGAGAGAGAGAGAGAGAGAGAGAGAGAGATAGACAGACAGACAGACAGACAGAGACAGGGAGAGAGAGAGGGAGAGACAGGGAGAGAGAGAGAGAGAGAGAGAGAGAGAGAGAGAGAGAGATAGACAGACAGACAGACAGACAGAGACAGGGAGAGAGAGAGGGAGAGACAGGGAGAGAGAGAGAGAGAGAGAGAGAGAGAGAGAGAGAGAGAGAGAGAGAGAGAAGGAGGGTGGGGGGAAAGGAGAGAGGTTAGACTGAAAGCTAGACCCTAAGTGGCTCACGCCTGTAATATTAGCTATTCAAGAGGATAGCAGTTCGAAGCCTTCCTTGGCAGGAAAGTTCATGCAATGCTTACCTCCAACTAACCACCAAAAAGGCAGAAGTGGAGCTGTGGTTCAAGTGAGAGAGTACCAGTTTTAAGCACAGTAAAAAATGGAAACAACAACAAAACCACCCTAAGGGACCGTATCCAGACCTTAAGTTTGGGCCCTAGTTCCAAAAGATAGATAGATAGACAGACGGACACCCAGGCTAGAAAAACCAGACAGACCAGTGCTGTCCCTAAACTGGACTAGACGATTCTACTCAAAATGGCCTTGTGTAACTCATCTACGACACTCCAAGTGTCTCTGGCTGTAGCCATGCTGCAAGCAAGGAACAGAGATCTGTGTGTGTGTGTGTGTGTGTGAGAGAGAGAGAGAGAGAGAGAGAGAGAGACAGACAGACAGACAGACAAACAGAGAGAGAGACAGAGAGAGAGAGGGAGGGAGAGAGAGTGTTCTGGGGCTTGAACTCTGGGCTTCACAGACTTTTCTGCTCTCACCTGGTGCTCTAGCACTTGAGCCACACCTCCACTTCCAGCTCTTTGGTGGTAATTGGAATTAAGAGTCTTCGAACCAGGATCCTCAGAGCTCAGCCTCCTTCGTAGTTAGGATGCCAGGGGTGACCCACTGGTACCCAACACTGAATTTGTTTCTGGTGATACCCAGACCCCAGGGTCTCCTGCCTGGCCCCGCCCACTTCCTCCTTTCCGGCTCCTCTCCTCTAGCCTTTCTTTTGGAACATTCTAGGATCTTCTTTAACGTGCTGGGCTCAGAGGGGGTAGAGATCCTCTGCAGAGAGCAAGAAGATGGGGTTCAAGGGTATCTTAAAAGAAGGGTCTCTTCTGCAGCCTCCCCTCCTCCCTCTCCCCTCGCACAACAGGAGGGAGGGGCTCACTGAAAGGAGAGGAGTCTGAGAGCTGGCCCCTGGCTGGGGCCTGTCTCTGGACACTGACACTGACCACCGGTGGGTGGTGGGTAGCCCGGGGCCACTCTGGAATGCTGGTGTTGGGTTGCAAGGAGATGCTAGCAGTGATAATAGACAGGAACTGGACTTTCTGGTCTGGCTGCTGCCCCAAGGCCACTGGAATGTGAGGAGGGGGGACCACGATCCACAGGCCCTTGGGGACTTGGGGTGGGCAGATGGAGACCAGACCCCCTAAATGAAGAGGAGGGGCGGACCACCGTGAGAGAGGAAGCATGCCGTAGCCTTTTCCCTGAGCTGCAACAAAAGAATCCTTCAACTCCCAGCCTGAAATGGGCTGACATGTGTCTCCAGCCTGCAGGTAAAGGGCCTGTGCACACTCGGAGCTCATGGAGCCCAACCTTCTCATTTTACACACTTGCAAACTGAGCCCCAAAGCTCGCGACCTGCCCAAGGACCTACGGGTTCTCCAGCCTGAGCAGTCAAGGGAGCTCCTCTGGTTAATCTAGCCTTTCCCCGAGTCCCCCAGCCCCTGTGGTTTACAAAGAGGGGAAGAGACTTCTGGTTTTCTTCTGTGTGTGTGTGTGTGTGTGTGTGTGTGTGTGTGTGTGTGTGTGTGTGTACCAGTACTAGGATTTGAACTCAGGCTCTGGACACTATCTCTTAGCTTTTTTTTTCCCCCCTCAAAGTTGGCACTCTGCCACTTGAGCCACATCTCCACCTCTGGCCTTTTTTTTGATGGTTAATTGGAGTCCCCAAGGGCCATTCTTTCCCAGGCTGCCTTTGAACCTTGATCTTCAGATCTCAGCCTCCTGAGGAGCTAGGATGACAGGCGTGAGCCACGGGCACCCAGCAGGAAGAGAGATCCACATGGACATCTGCCTGATTCAGTGTTCACACTGTACTGAGTATTTGGGGTGTGTGTGTGTGTGTGTGTGTGTGTGGATGAATGGATAATGGCGGAGAATGGAGAACAGCTTCAAACCCAGGCCAAGGTGGTATTTACTTCACTGTAACCCCTCCCATCTCTACAGATGCCCCCGAAAGGGGAATTTCTTGTCCCTAGCTACCTGTGTACTGGGGTGCAAGTGAAGAAAGTTGGGAGGTACTGGAAGTAGAGGTTCCCCTCCCCTCCCCCTTTTCCTCCTCTCCCTACCAGGGTCCCCCAGCTTCCTTTTCCCTGTGCCTGTTTCCCTGCATCATGATGCTGATTGCTCCACATCTGTCATAATTACTCTTTGTTTGAAAATTCAGAACAAATCACAGGAGAGGATCTGGCAAGACTCTGAAGGCTCCTTCTCCCCAGGGGTCCTGGCAGGAGGAGGGGAGGGTGTGTGTGTGTGTGTGTGTGTGTGTGTGTGTGTGTGTGTGTGTGTGTGGCAGGTGGGAGGAGGAGTGGGGAGCTTTCATCAACACGGAGAAGCAGAAGCTGCTGTTTGTCCTTGTTTTGTCCCCTGCCTTGGGCTACAGCCACAGCCCCTAGAGTACAGTGGCTCAGGACCATAGGCGTTCCCTCCCTCCTGGTTTCTGCCTGATCCATCTACACCCCAACCTGAGGAGGGGTCTGTGGTAGAGCCCTTTGCCCTTCTGGCCCCATTAAACAATGGGCTGGGAACAGCCTGCTTGGAAACAAAGCAGCGGGGTGGGAGGGTAAGGCTGTGTCTAGTACGGGCAGGGGCTCTGGAATGGGTAGGGTCTCTGGAACTTGGGGATGGTGTATCGAGCTAGACCTTAGAGACACAGCCCGCACACAGCTGCTTCTGGCCTACACGCTTTGAGTTCCTGCCCTGGTTCAACCTTGACGGGTGTTGGCTTGGAGAAGTTCAAATTCTAGGGTATGTGACCTCCTTCTAAAGGGCTGCTGTCCCAGCCTGGCATTGGTGGTTCACGCCTGTCCTAGCTATTCAGGAGGCTGAGATCTGAGGATCGTGGTTCAAAGCCAGCCTGGATAGAAAAGACTGTGAGACTCTTAGCTCCAATGAGCCACCCCCAAATCAGAATTGGAGCTGTGACTCAAAATGGCATGCACTTTAACCTTGCTGTACCCTCCCCCTCCACTTGCATTTCCCCTTACTGCTGTGGAAACTGAGGCACAGAGAGAAAAGAAGTCCTGTCCCAAGTCCTGGACATGTTACAGCGACATGATAGTCCAGTGGCTCCTCTTTCTTTTTCTTTCTTCCCTCCTTCCCTCCCTCCTTTCTTCCTTTCTCTTTTCCTCTCTCCTTCCTTCTTTTCCTTCTTTCTTCTTTCCTTCTTTTCTTATTGTGCCAGTCCTAGGGCTTGAACTCAAAGCCTGAGCACTGTCCCTGAGGTTCTTTTTGCTCAAGATTACCGTTCTCCCACTTGAACCACATCTCAATTTCCAGCTCATTGGTAGTTTACTGGAGTTAAGAGCCTCATGAGCTTTCCTGCATGGACTTGGTTTCGAACTCCCATCCTCAGATCTCGGCCCCCTTGAGTAGTTAGGATTATAGACAGCAACTCCCTGCTCTAGCTATTCTTTCTAATGTCAAATTTCTAATTGGTTAAATGGGATTTGGGTTCTAATTTCAAAGCCAGAGCTGAATAAGATCTTTGAAAACTGAAACGTCGTGCTGCATAATATTTCCCCAATCTTTTTCCGCCATTTTCAAACATGGTCTAATAACTTTGTGTTATTTGTTTGACCATTAACCTCACAGTTACTTTATTTCCATTAAAAAAATTCTCTTCATAGCTGGGCACTAGTGCTCATTCCTCTCATTTTAAACTTCTCAGGAGGCTCAGACCTAGGAATCACAAATCAATGCCAGGCTAGGGGAAAAAAAGACTGTGAGATTCTAATCTCCAATTAACCAGCCAAAAACCACACATAAACCTGTAGCTCATGTGACAGAGTATCAGGGACAACAACAAAAAGCTGAGGGAGGCCGGGAGTGGGGCTTAGTGGTAGATTGTTTGCCTAGCATGCACGGAGCCCTGGGTTCAATTTCTCAGTACCACATACACAGAAAAGGCCACATATGGTGCTGTGGCTCAAGTGGCAGAGCACTTAGCCTTGAGCAAAAGTGCTCAAGGACAGTTGCCTAGGCCTTGAGTTCAAGCTCCAGAAATGGCCCCCATAAAGAGGTAATGGACAGCATTCAGGCTTTGAGTTCAAGCCCCAGTACCAGAGCACACACACACACACACACACACACACACACACACACACACATATTTTAAAAAACCCTTTTTCCCATTAACCTTAATTGTTTATGATCTCTTAAAATAGCATTTGAGTCCTCTAGCCCCATTAGAAAAGCCTTGGCTAATTTCCTTCGCTTGCAGATTGCATTGGGATGCTATTGCATCATTATTTCACATCACCAGTAGCGACAGTAGACACAAGAAGGCTGGATGAAGCCGCTGTCTTATTCCTGCTTCCTTCATCTGTTTCCAACTTTGTTCATAAATCAGTCATTTCCCCATCAAACCGTGAAAAAGCTGAGATCATTACAGGCACGCTGCTTTGATGTTTATGGGATCAAGGCTTTGCTCAAATAAAAGTTGCTTTAGAGGTTTGTTTTTATTTTCGAAACAGGGCCTCACTCTGACCGCAAACTCCCTGTGTCACCTTCATCTGGCCTTGAATTTATAGTCCTTCTCCTCGGCCTCCTGAGTGCTGAGATTACAGACGTGTCTCACTGCACCCAGTATGATACTGCTTTTTATCACAATTCAAGAAGGATCCAGTAGACTATACATTTGACTTTGTTCTTTGGGATCTAAGAGATCAGAAGATAAAGTCCTGGGCCAGAAGATATCTAGGTAATCCCTCCGGCTACTCTGCAAACTCATGGAACTTTGTCTGTCTGACCTAGAACCCAGTTTGCTGTCCTGGACTTACTCTCTGAAGTCAGCCACCTGGGGGAGATGAGATGAAGCTGTAATATCTTTTCTGCCTCCTCCTCCTCCTCCTCCTCCTCCTCCTCTCCCTCCTTCTCCTTTTTCTGGCCTGGGAGCTGTCCCTGGCCTTTTAAGGCTAGTTAGTGCTCCATCCACTTTGAGCCACAGCACCACTTCTGGCTTTTTCTGAGTAGTTTACTGGAGATAAGCGGCTCATGAACTTTACTGCTCAGGCTGACTTCGAACCTCAAACCTCAGATCTCAGTTTCCTGAGTAGCGAGGAAGACAGGCAAGAACCACCGGTGCGCAGACCCTCTGGCTTTTCGAGTAGTGGGCCATGTTCCAAATTAAAAGGTATCTGAAGATTAGATCTGTGAGCACTGTGGCTCGCAGATAAGCACAGATATCGAGATCTTTAGTGACAATTCCATTTGGCATTTCGGTTCCAGGCAATGTCAGTCATCTTGTAAAATGAAACCAGTGGCCTGGAAGACATTAGGCTGGTCTTTGATCTGCCACTAACTAGCTGTTGTGTCCTTGAATACATGCTTTTTCTCTCCAGAAAAGCTGACATTAAGCATCCATCCTTAGAATCCCTGGGTCCTGGACAGGGAGGCTCAGGGCTGGAGATGGGGAGAGAGGGAAGTCAGGTTGGCCAGTCGCCTGGGCCTCCCGCTTGCACCCCATGCATGCACAGCAGTTCTGCATGTAGCTCTTTGTTTTGTTCTGGAGTTCTCTAAACTGGCTAACGAGCCAGTCTGCACAGCACAGTAGTTCCCAACAGCAGGTGTTGGGAAGTCAAAAGGCTCAAGGTCCTACAGCCATCGGTGGAAGAAATATGATTCGACGACTCAGATTTGGTGAGGAGAGTTATGAAGAAAAACGTGATGATCGCATCTGGGGCTCTGTGCAGGGTTCAATTAGACTCTGATTCTAGATTGCATTGGGGCTTCTCCTTACCATTGTGAAAGCAGGCGTGTTCATGAAATGTTGTTATTAGCTAGTGCTTGGTAACATTGAACAAAGCCCTTGAGGGCAGGAACTGTTGGATTGTTGTTCATTCAGCCACTTAAGGAGTGTACTTCCTTTTTTGATTATTGTTATTATTAAGGGTTACCATTTCATAATTGAGGTAATGTATACTTGTCTCTTTTGGATAATGGCTCTGCATTTTCCAAATAGTCCTTTTTTTTTTTTTTTTTGCTCAGTACTAGGGACTTGAATTTGGGGGCCTGGGTGCTATCCTTTAGCTTTTTTTTTCCCCCTCAAGGTTGGTGTTTTACCACTTGAGCCACAGCTCCACGTCTGACTTTTTGTTATTAGTGAATTGCAGGCAAAAGTCTCACAGACTTTCCAGCCCAAGCTGGCTTTGAATCACAATCCTCAAATCTCAGCCTCCTGTGTAGCTAGGATGATAGGCTACTCAAGAGGCTGAAATCTGGGGCTGGGAGCATGGCCTAGTGGTAGAGTGCTTGCTAAGCATGCATGAAGTCCTGGGTTCGATTCCTCCATACTACATACAGTGCCCAGGCCTTGAGTTCAAGCCCCAGGACTGCCCCCTCTACCCCCCCCCCAAAAAAAAAGGGCTGAGATTGAGGATCATGGTTTAAGGCCAGCCAGGGCAGGAAAGTCTATGAAATTCTTATCTCCAATTAACCACCAAAAAGCCAGAAGTAGAGCTATGGCTCAAGTGGAAGAGCACTAGCCTTGAACAAAATAAAGCTAAGGGCCAATGCCTAGGCTCTGAGTTCAAGCCCCAGTACAGGAGGAGAAGGTGGAGGCGGAGGTGGTCTGATAACGCTGGTAGAACTAGTGTGCTGTTCAATTTGCCTATCTGCATCATGGTTTTCTTTAGCTCAAGCTACCTCCATATAGGTAAGAAATGCTTGGTTCATTTTCACTGCACCCCCTCCTTGGAACCCTTAGAATCAAAAACTGCTTCCTGAAGCCCCTGTTGACCTAGCTGTAACCCTAGCTCTCAGGGGTCTGAGAGCTGAGGATCCCAGTTCAAAGCCAGCCCAAGCAGCCTGTGCATCTCCAATCAACTAGAACCACGCCAGAAGGAGAGGTGTGGCTGAAGTGGTGGAGTCTCAACCTGGAGTGGAAAAACCAAGCAAGAACTGGGAGGCCCTGAGTTCAAGCCCCAGAACCCCCATTAGGTTTTCTGGACCCACATTTTTCTTTTCCCTCCTTTTCTGAGCCTTTTCTGTCTTGTAACTTCTGCAGGCTTTCAGCCAATGGCCCCAGTGGATACCAAGGTGGACAGAGATCCCCTCTTGCTCCTCCATGGACAAAATCAAAGGAGGCCTTGAATGCCTGTGTTTGTTTGTTTGTTTGTTTGTTGGGCTTTTTGCTTTTGGATGCCAAGGACGGAGCTGGGTGATCAGAGCCAGGGGCCCTTCAAGGCCAGGTCGCAAGGCCCAGGGCAGGGTGAGAGTGGGCCGGGAGCCCCGGAGAGAGCAGATGGCTGCTCACGCCTCTCCCCCAGCGCTGCCTCAGTTTCCCCAGCAGACCCCGCTGGGGGGAGAGGGAGCCGCGGGGTGTGTGTGTGGGTTGGGGGCCGGGAGGTGGCGGGAAATGGTGCCTCGCTGGCCCCCAGCGACATCAAACCCTCGTTTGGCGCGCGGGGACAATGGCCGTCTTATTTTCTCCATTCGCCGCGCACAATGCCGGATTCTCCCATTCACCCGCGGTGGTGCGAGCGAGGTAATTAGCCAGCGCCATTCAGCGCGGACACTGTGGCTATGCGGGGGGGGGGGGGGGGGGGGGGGCGGGGGGGGAGGGGGCGGGGGGGCGGGGTGGATTAGCCGCGGGGCGGGGTCTGCAGCTGCGGCCGCTTCAAAGGGGCCCCGCGGACCCCGGCTCGGCGGTGGGAACGGCGGCTGCGCCCGGCCCGGGGCCACGGCGCGGGGGTGGTGGGGGACCCCGGGCCCTCCACCCCGGCACAGCCCCCCACCCCGGCTTTCCGCGGGACCTCAAGTGCTTTTCTCCCCTCCCCCTTTTTTTTTTTTGAGTCCTGGGAGTCAAAGGGCAAAGCGGGGGGAGGGCGGGGGAGGGCGGGGGAGGGCGGGGGAGGGGAGCTGACACAAAGCGCTGACCTCCGGGGAGCCCAGCAGATGGTCCCACTTACTTGTGCGCCCGGCTCTCAGGGCCCCCAGGCCTTGACCCCGTCTGCCCGCCCCCCCCCCAAATGCCTCAACTGCCCCCCTCCTCCTCCTCCCCCCCTCTGCTCTTTCCCCATCCCTCTCCCCCCCCTCCCCATCCCTCATGGCCTCCCATCCCCACCGCCCACCTCCCTCCCCCCCTGCCCGCCGCTGCGCCTCAGCCTAAGGCTGGTGGAATCTGACTGTGTTCCAAGCTGCCGGCTTCCAGGTAGACCGGTGGGGGCCTGGGCTGGGAATCTGCGCCCTGGTCGGGATTCTTAAACCCTCCCCATGCCGGCTCCTGGGGTGAGCTCAGGCCTGTGATCCTAGCTACCTTGGAGGCTCAGATTGTGGTTCAAAGCCAGCCTGGGCAGGAAAGTCTGTGAGACTCTTATGTCCAGTTAACCACCACCTCCCACCCCCCCAAAAAAAAGAACGTGGAGCTGTGGCCCAAGTGGTGGGAGCCACCCTTGACCAGAAGCTCCCCATCCTAGCTGCCCACCCCACTACCTAGAGCCGGAGTCCTGGGTTGTTTCCCCACTCGCACCCCTTTAGCTCAGAGACTAAGGTGGAGGACTCGTTGGTTGGTGGGGGGTGGAGGGGAACCTTGTCTAAATCTGGGCACAAGTCAGTGTCCAGGCCACACTTCCTGGTCACACACTGTTCAGTATTTGTTCTTCACCCTGGGAGTAGAAAGGTAGGAAGAGCTCAAAGGCTAGCTGGGCGCCATGGCTCAGGCCTGCAATCCTAGCCACTCAGGAGGCTGAGTCTGAGGATCTGGGTTCAAAGCCAGCCCAGGCACTAAAGAACATGAGACTCTTACCTCCGGTTAACCACTAGAAAATGGGAAGTGGTGCTGTGGCTCAAGGACTAGGGCGTAGAGTTGAGCTGAAGAGCTCAGGGACAGCGCCCAGGCCCAGAGTTCAAGCCCCACGACCAAAACAACAAACCTCAAAGGCTGTAAGGTGAACGAGGAACGGGCAGATAGAGAATGTGAGCCTGGACTCTTCAGACTGTCTGATAAGGGCTGAGAGAGAGAGAGAGAGCTACAGGCAATGCACAGTGAAGGAATTCTGTCTCTTTGGGGGGATGTGCTTGTAGAGAGAAAAGGGGCAAAAAATTCTAGGCAGACAGGTGGCCAAAGCAAAGCAAACAACCAGGCACCATGCTTCACACCTGCCATGCTAGTGATTTAAGAAGCTGAGATATAGTAGAATAGAGGTTTGAGTCCCAGGACTGCATCGCCAGTCAACTAGCAAAAAGCCGGACTGGAGGCTTGGCTCAAGTGGTAGAGCACCAGCTGAACAAGCAAGCCCAGGGACAGCATGAATCCCTCAGTTAATGGGTGCTGGCAAAAAAAAAAAGTAGTAATAATAATAGTAATGATAACGATGGGGAAGCAAAAGAACTTATGAGAATAAGCAGCATGTTCAGGAGGGCAAGCTTAGCTCACAGGGTTAGCATACATAACCCAATTCTATAAAATTAGCTGGGCAGTTTTATTTTTTTGCCAGTCCTGGGGCTTGAACTCAGGCATAAACACTGTCCTTGGACTTTCTCAAGGCTAGAGCTCTACCAGTTGAGCCACAGTGCCATTTCCAGCTTTTCCTATGTATGTGATACTGAGGAATCGAACCTGGGTCTTTGCACATGCAAAGAATCTCTTGGCTTTTCCTGCCCAGGCTGGCTTCAAACTAGCACTCTACCACTTGAGCCATAGCGCTACTTCTGCTTTTTTCTGTGTATGTGGTAACCAAGGAATTGAACCAGGGCTTCGTGCATTCTAGGCAGGCACTCTACCACTAGGCCAAACTCCCGGCCCAGAGATTGTATATAAGGTCATACTTAGAGAATCACAGAATGTCCATTCCTAAATGAAGGACTGCTTTATCTAATGTCCGTGTGTGTGTGTGTGTGTGTGTGTGTGCACGCGTGTGTGCACGTGTATCACGTGTATGGGCTTAAACTCAGGCCCTGGGTGCTACCCCTGAGCTTTGGTGTTCAAGGATGGTACTCTACTACTTAAACCACGGCTCCATCTCTGCTTTTGCTGGTTAATTGGAGTCTCCCATACTTTTTGTGCCCCAGCTGGTCTCGAACCTCGATCCTCCAAGCTGAACCTCTTGAGTAGCTAGGATGATAGAGGACACCCAGCCTCAGAATCTTAATGTGCACAGAGAACTCAGGGATTTTCTTGTCCATCCTGCCTCACTTCCTTTTCCCGATGCAAAAACTGAGGTTGAAGCTGAGGCCGCCCCGCCTTGCCTGTCCAGTCACTGACCCCTCTTCTGTTAACTCTTACAAATCCCAGTTATAGGAAGGCCTCTGGAAATTTGGGGGAAGTATCTGTTCTTGTTGAGTTGTCCTCATGGTCATGTGAAAGCAATTTAGCTCCCAGCCTGGGCCCCCTTTCCCCCCCTCCCCAGGCGTCCTTCCCCTTCTGGGAGGTGAGGGAGATCAAATATCCTGTCCAAAACAGCGGATATCCTGGAAGCAGACAGGTTTACATAAGGAAGATTGGTGAGCCTGACGCTGCTACTAGTAGAGACACAGAGTCTGCTGGAGAATGGCTCTGCTGGGCCTGGCCATTTTCAAACGCAAGGCAGAGAGATTCCTGAATTGACTCCCACGACCTGACCTGCAGCTTTAATACTGCTTGGAGGTTCAGTGACGCCCCCCCACACAAACACACTTCCAGGTTGCAGCTACAAGACATTGGTGGCCGTGGTGGTTGTTTTGTTTTTTTTTTTTTTTTTAAAGTGCTGGCCCTGGGGCTTGAACTCCAGGCCCAGCTGCTGTCCCTGAACTTTTTTTTTTACTCAAAGCTAATGCCCTCCTACTTGAGTCACAGTTCCACTTTTGGCTTTTCGGGGAAATCAGAGTCTCCTTTCCTGGCTTTGAACTGGGATCCTTAGATCTTAGCCTCCTGAGAAACTAGGATGGCAGCTGTGATCCACCAACACTCAGCTAGTTTTGTTTTTGTATCATTTACTTATTGGGGATCATCATAGGAGCTGGAACACAAGGTCTTTTGATCTAGTTTGGCCTTTTTTTTTTTTTTTGCTCCAAGCCCCCCTCAAAAATATTTTGGGCATTACCACGTGAGCCATAACTCAGCTTCTTGTTGGTTCGTTGGAGTCCGCTAGACTTGGCTTTCCAGGCTGGTTTTGAACCGGGATCCTCAGATCTCAGCCTCCTGAGTAGCTAGGATGACAGGCGTGAGCCATTTGGCGCCCCTGAGGTTGACCGTAGCGCTTTTGTGAGTACACTAACCATTATGCATTAGTTACATTTTGTAAAACTGCTGAAATCCAAATGAACCTTCTGTGTAATGGCACCGTAGCAGGAAGGGAAGAATGGCGGTGTGAGGTCTGATAAGTTGGGGGCCAGGGGCCTGTGTGTTTTCCTGTGCAATTATCTATAGACATCGCCAGGCATTTTAAGCAGCATTAGATCCATATTTCCTTATCAGGGGCAGCGGAGATGAGACTGTTACGTTTGGAGTCCAGTCACAACTAAGTTCAAGTGCCCGTCGTAACTCATCACGCTCTGCCTTCCCTGCTGTGTGATCCTTGGCAAATCACTTCACCCCTCGGTGCCCCGAAGTCATCTTGACCAACCCAGAGGAGGTGACATCTACCATGTCGGTCCCAGTGGCTCTTGCATCCATCATAAGCCTGACACTGGTGGCTCATTACAGTTCAGAGCTAAGCCGGGCCAGGTAAATCCATGAAACTTGATCTCCAATGAACCAGCCAAAAGCTGGAAATGTGGCTCAAGTGGTAGAGCACCAGCCTTGAATTACAACAACAAAAAGGAGAGTGGGAAGCCCTGAGTTCAAGCCCCATGACTAGCACAAAAAAGTGGGGGCAGGGGGTGCATGTTATGGAAGCAGTGACTAAAATTCTGGGATTACTACCCTGCTGGGTGGTACAGAGTGGGGTGACTCAGTTTCCCACAGGCTGTGGGCTCTGACTCATCCCCTGGTAGGGGGAATCAAACAGAGCAAAATCATCTGGAATGGGGACAATGTTTTTTGCAAACCTCACGGGGTGGGGGGGATGTACATGGAGCAAAGAGTAAGGGGTACATCTTTCTTCTGAACCCCACTTCTTAATCACACTCCCAGAAGGCTGGTGTGCTGTCTAAGCCAGTATCCCCTCCTGGTACCCTTCTCCCCCTCCTCAGAAAACCTGAGAGCTGGGGAGGCTTTTGCTGGATCAGGAAAAAGAACTGGAGTTTCTCCAATCGTATCTGCATAGTTCAGGACTTTAAGAGGTTTTCTTTTTCGTGGCCTTGTCAAAGCTCAGCTGGGGAGGGGGGAGCTACTGAGAGCCCCATATAATCTGCCTTGCAGCCCTGCCTTTGACACAGCATGGAATCAAAGGTTTGGTGTTGCTGGGTGCTAGTATTTCATGTCTGCAATTCTAGCTACTCAGGAGGCTGAGATCTGAGGATCATGGTTCAAAGCCAACTTGGGCAGGAAGGCCTGTGAGACTCCAATCTCCAATTAACCACCAGAAATCTAAAAGTGGAGTTGTGGGCTGGGAAGGTGGCTTAGTGGTAGAGTGCTTGCCTAGCATACATGAAGCCCTGGGTTCAATTCCTCAGTACCACATGCACAGAAAAAGCCTGGAAGGGGCTCTATGGCTCAAGTGGTAGAGTGCTAGCCTTGAGCAAGAGAAGCTCAGGGTCAGTGCCCAGGCCTTGAGTGCAAGCCCTAGTAGTACCTCCACACCCCCCCCCAAAAAAAAGGGTTCAAGGCTCAACATGTGCTTCAGCAAGAGACAGCTGGATATAGGGTCTTCTCAAGCCCAATCCAGCATCACCCCTACCCCCCATTCCAGCCTGTATGTGTCCGGTAGCTGCAGAAAGGGGAGAGAGGTGGATTTATGGCTACTGCCTTGCAAGACAAAGTTGGCTTTTGTGTTAGAATTGGGGTTGGGTGGAGGGAATTGATGAGGGGCTGGTAGAGCAAGAGGCTGGAAAGAAAGGGCTGGGGCACAAAGAGAGGGCTTGAAGAAACTGAGGGGCAGACAAAGGGAGGCAAAGTTTCTCAAAGCAGGTCAGCTGGCACGGACCTGACTGCATGGAGCCACCCCTACGCCTCTCTGAACCCCAATGGTTGGATAAACAACAGGGTGCCAGAGCCACTATGGGTCCTCTGAGACTGTCACCCATCCACCCACCCCAGTTCCAACGTTCAGGTCCCACACAGCCCTCTCTTCTACTCCATGCATTCAAAGCCAGTTGCCAGTGACTCATCTCTAGAACCCGAGCTTCTCAGGAGGCTGGGATCTGAGGATCATGAGTTGAAGCTAGCCCTGGAAGGGAAGTCCAGGAGACTATCTCCACTGAATCACCTCCCCACCCCACCCCCTACCCCCTCAAAATAACAGAAGAGAAGTTGTGGCTCAAGTGATACCAACCTCAAGTGGAAAAAGCTATAGGACTTTGCCCAGGTCCTAAATTCAAACCCCAGTATCCACACTAAATTAAATACACAAACAAATAAATAAATGTGCTTCCATGGGTTTACAGAGCCCCCCACAATCCTGCTGGGTCCACTGCCGCTTTCTCCCCGATGGGTGTAGTAGACTTGGGGAGAGGGGAGAGTGTCCCTTAGCCCGCCTCGTTCAGCAGGTGTTTTAATCACACCTCAGAGAGCCCCATCCAACACCCGCAATGCGTCTGACCAATAAAAGCATGAGTTTATAGGCTTCATAAACATTTTACTAGAGAAATCAAGGCCTCCGTTACCCAGTGGCCTCTTTCCACTGACAGCTCGTCTACTGGGACTTCTGTGGAGTCCCAGGAGGAAGAGACAACACTGTGGTTGTACACCAGCTGCCCCAAAACCCCCGCCCCTGGAAAACCCCCCCTCTCCTCACCAGCTCATCCTTTCAGCTGTTTTTCCTCCCATCTCCCAAGGCCTGAGGCTTCTCTCCTGAGCCCCCTCCAGCTTTATCCTCCCTGAGCATGGCTTAGACTCTAAAAGGAAGTTAGTCACCTCTTTCCTGACTCCCAGTCCTGCTCTGAGACCTCTTAGCTCCTTTTTTATTTTCCTTTTAGAATGTTGTAAATATCACTATGAAACTTTTTTTTTAAACAGTTAATGTATGCTAATAAATTTAAGGCAGGCACTGTGGCTCACGCCTGTAATCCTAGCTACCTCAGAAGGCTGAAATTTGAGGCTTGAGGTTTGAAGCCAGCCCAGTGGACATATGTGACAGATTCTTATCTCCAATTAGCCAGAAAAAAAAAAATCGACAGGCAGAGCTGTGGTTCAAGTGGTAAAGTGCCATTCATAATTGAGAAAGCCAACCAGGAAAAGTACAGCAGTGGAGGTCAGTGGGCAGTGATTCAACCCGTGGATGGAGATGGAAAGAGGGGAATGGCAGAGAGTGAGGAAACAGAAGACACTGTATGAAAGGAAATGACTCATGCCATTGTATGTACATCACCTCTATAATAAAAGGAAAGTACATTAATTTACAAAAATAAAAAAAGCCAACCAGGAGTACAAGACCCTGGAATCAAGTCCAAGTACTGGCCCAAATTTCTTTTTTTTATTTTTTTTTGCCAGTCCTGGGCTTGAGCTCAGGGCCTGAGCACTGTCCTTGGGTTTTCTCAAGGCTAGAGCTCTACCACTTGAGCCTCAGCACCACTTCTGGCTTTTTTCTATGTATGTGGTACCGAGGAATCGAACCTGGGTCTTCATGCATGCTAGGCAAGCACTTTAACCACTAGGCCAAACTCCCGGCCCTGGCCCAAATTTCTTAAATGAAATGTTTAAACAATTTTGATTTGAATGGATATGGGTGATTATAGGTAATACCTCAGGCTGGGTACCTGTGCTCACTTCTGTCACCCTAGCTACTCAGGAAACTGAGACCCGAGGATTCTTGTTTGCCAGCCCTACCAGGAAAGTCTATGAGATTCTTTATCTTTAATAAACGACTGAAAAGCCAGAAGTAAGGCTGTGGCTCAAGTGATAGAGCACTAGCCTTGAGTCCAGTCCCTTAGAGACAGGGCTAGGAGCGTGGTTCCGTGATAAAGAGCTTGCCTAACATGCATGAAGCCCTGCTTTCGATTCCTCAGTACCACAGACACAGAAAAAGCTGGATGCGATGCTGTGGCTCAAGTGGTAGAATGCTAGCCTTCGGCAGAAAAAGCCTTAAGGGACAGCTCCTAAGCATTGAGTTCAAGCCCCAGTACCTGAAAATGATGATGATGGTGATGATGATGATGATGATGATGACACCTTGGTTTCCGGAAGCCTGTTAGCCCCTGGAAAGTGGCACACACCACTGAAGGGAGCCTTTGAAAGAGTCTGGCTTTCAGTCCCTCCCTCCCCTCAGTGGCTGCATTAGGAAGAGGGGCAGCCAGCCCCTCAGATACCCAATGCCATTAGCTTCTGCAAAGTCTAGGTTTTGAACTTTCCCTCCCCTTCCCAGTGCTCCAGATCTTTTTATCATCACACACCGGATAGAAGTCTGGCTGTAGTCAAAAGGTGAGAGGCCCCCGCTTCCTTCCCAGAGCTGTGCCCTGACCTTTCCATGCCTCCACGGTGCCCTCCTGGAGCCTGTCTAATCAGATCCAGGCCTGACCTCCACAGAGGTCCTGGGCCAGGAGAGAAAGTCTCCTGTCCTCCACAGAGTTGCCTCAGAGCTGGGTCTCAGGAGATCCCTCCCCTCTGGGTGATTTATGAGGGGGGGGTGAGGAGCATTTCCTGCTACTTCCTGCTCCTGGTCAATCCAAGGATTGCTGGGCTCCAGCCCCTCGCTTCCACCTTGCTGCTGGAGCCAGGAGGTGCCCAGAGATTTCCTTCTCACTGACTGCCTGGAGACTGAATGCCCACTTCCCCTTTTCCCAGTTGTTTTCTCTGGCCCCCCTCCCCCACTTTCTTTATTACACACTCTCTCGCCCCCTCCCATGGCAGCTTGAAGTGAGGAACCCCAAACTCCTCCCCAGGCCTCCACAAGTGTCTCCAGGAGGATGAAAAAGGACTCCAGACATGGGACTATCCCATAGTCATGAGAACTTGTTGAGGCCCCAAGTCCACCTTTCCACATCTGCCCAGGAATTCTTTCCACCATTGGACACCACGATGGATAGCCCTTAACCCTTAGCTCTGCTACCTCAGATCAGAGCAAGAACAGAATTATTATTGATTGATTATTGATTTTTGATTATTGATTGATTATTGCTTGTTGGGTTTTTTTTTTTTTTGTACCAGTCCTGGGGCTTAAACTCAGGGCCTGGGCTATTGTCCCTGAGCTTTTCTGCTCAAGGCTAGCTGGTACTCTACCACTTGAGCCATAGCTCCACTTCTGGCTTTTTGGTGCTTCACTGGAGATAAAGAGTCTCAAGGACTTTCCTGCCCAGGCTGGTTTCTAGCTGTGCTCCTCAGATCTCAGCCTCCTGACTGGCTAGGATTACAGGCGTGGGCTACCATGCCTGGTTTCACAGTCTACCTTTGAGGGGAGAAGGAAGCTAGCTGCTCAGTAGAGGTGGCACTTCTCCATACCAGCTCCCCTTGAATAACAATAGCTACTCCGGAGACACTTCCTGTCACCAGACACAGGGAGTGACCAGCTCCTACTTCTAGTCCTCCGTGGAAGCCTAGGATGGGAGCTGGAGGCACAAAAGGCCTGACTTCTTAATAAGGAGGCATCTGTACTCAGCAGAGCCATTAGTCCCTGCCCTAAGTCCCTAGGGGCTTCAAGCTCTTCTCCAGCTGGAGTGGGGGGGGGGCAAACAATTCCCTAATTCCCCAGGGGAAATGGGTAGTCCCCACCCCCTTGGGGGTACAGATACCAAACCTGGAACCACCCGGGTGTCCTCTTCATTCTTTATACTGTCCTTCTGGAGGGGGGGGTGGCTATAGATAGTTAAGGGTCCAATCCTGGGCTTGAACTCAGTCTGGGCACTGTGTGACTTTTGTGCTTCGGGCTAGCTCTCTGCTCCTTGGGGCCACAGCTTTACTTCCAGCTTTGTTGTTGTTGTTTCCCCATTGGAGATAAGAGTCTGGACTGGCTTTAAACCATGATCTTCAGATCTCAGTCTCCTGAGTAGTTAAGATTACAGGCATTACAGCACCACACCTTGCTGGTCTTTGGCCAGCCACAGCCTTTGGCTTGGGGCTGGGTAGACTGAGCTCCTCGTGGACTCTGAGAATTCTCTCACCCAGTTCGGGGGTACCAGCTGGGTCTCCCCTTTGAGAGGGGCAGCGCACTGTCTCTAATAGTTCAACTTGCATCCAGGCACTTGTGATCAATCACCTATCCAGTCTAGGAACCACACACCAGCAATCAGAAGGTGACAGACTCAAACCCCATGATGGGCAGAGTGTGTGTGTGTGTGCGCGTGCGCGTGTGCGTGTGAACAGGAGCCCCCGTCTACGTGAGCAAAGAGCCAACTGTCCCCGAGGCTCCCTCGAAGGAGAGGAGGCAGAGCTGGAGATTTTTTTTTAATGCATGTTTATATTTAATGAACCACATGCAAATGAGATAGAGACTGTCACAAAGGAGCCAGCCCCCAGAGGCCCTGGGTAGGGCACAAAGGCTCTTGCCTTTCAGGGAAGCCCTGGTGTCTAAAACAAGCCTGTGGATGGATCTAAAGGGCCTGAGATAGGGCTTGGGGAATCACAGGAGGGCTGGCCCCACGGACACACATAGGGAAGCCAAGAGGCGGAGGAACTGGTGTCCCTCTGTTTGGGGGTGGGGGGACTCCTGGGAGAGAGAGAAAGGGAGAGAGAGAACCCAGTTTGATGGAGTGCAGAGGGGAGGGGCTGCCATCTGGACAGATGGTGTAGGCCTTCCTGCACTTGAGGCAAAGTGGATTTTAATGAAATCTCAGCCCTGGTGCTGAGCTGGTTGCCTGTGTGGGAGGGAGGGGCTCCCTAGGGTGGGAAAGGGGGGGAGGGGGAACACTTAACCAGGCTCAAACTGGAGGGCAAATGGGGTACATCACAGCCCCTCTTTGCAAGGGCTTTACAGACTAGAGTTGAAGTGGGAGTTCAGATTTCCCCCTCCCTCAAAGGTGGGGAGGGAGGGTCTGAATATTTATAACACATTGAAATGTAGATGGGTGGGTTTGACAGCCTTCTGAGGCACCCCTGATCTCTCGAGGAGGGGCACATAAAGGAACTGAAAAGGAGCTAGGCGCTGGTGGTGGGTGACTCACTTCTGTAATCCTAGCTACTCCCCAGGAAAAGGTCTGAAGATCCTGGTTCAAATCCAGCCCGGGAAAGGAAAGTCTCTTGAGATTCTTATCTCCAATGATAAGAATCATGGCTTAAGTGGTTAGGTGCCAACCTTGAATGAAACAGCTAAGGGACAGGCCAGGTGCCAGTGACTCATGCCTGCAATCCTAGCTACTCAGGAGGATGAAATCTGAGGATCCAGGTTTAAATCCAGCCTGGGAAGGAAGCCTATGAGACATGGGATTAAATCAGTCCCCTCTCTGGGCTTCAGTTTCCAGTTCTGTTAAATATGGAGCATTCTAGTCAGGTCTTGCCTGTTAAGGTAAGATACAGGACACAGGGGTCACATTTACGCGCGCTCTTCTCTCTCTCTCTCTCTCTCTCTCTCTCTCTCTCTCTCTCTCTCTCTCTCTCTCTTTCTCTCTCTCTAATTTTTATTAATTTCATTTTATTTTATTTTATGACGCCTGGGGCTTGAACTCAGGTCACTGTCCCTGAGTGTCTCTTGCTCAAGGCTGGCACTCTACCACTTGAGCCACAGCACCACTTTTGGCTTTTTCTGTGTATGTGCTACTGAGGAATTGAACCCAGGGCTCCATTGCATGTTAGGCAAGCACTCTACCACTAAGCCACAGTCCCAACCCAGTCATGCCAAGGCTGTCCACAGCAGTTCAGCCTCTGTCCAGACCTTTTTCATGTCTCAGCTCAGGCTAGGCTGCCTCCTATTGGCTGTCCATACAGGTAGGAAGCTTCCCGTGCTTATCCTCCCAGCTGTTGCCCTGCCTGCCTCTGCCAGCTCTAAGAGGACCCTCTGTCCCTCCGTGGGTGATCAGGATCCTTCCCACCAATCCATCCCCCCCACCCCCTTCTTCCCTTCTACACCTGTGCAAGGCCCCTTACCTTGTGTCCTCTTCTTTTCCTGCAGCCATGTCTGACTTCCACGTGCACCCCCAGGCCACCGTGGGTGAGGAAGGGGGCGTGGCCCGCTTCCAGTGCCAGATTGAGGGGCTTCCCAAGCCCCTGATCACGTGGGAAAAGAACAGAGTCCCCATTGACACGGCCAATGAGAGGTGAGCCAGGTGGAGCGCTGCCAGAGGAGCTCGGCATCTCCAGGGTTTCAAAGCCCAGAGTCCCAAGTTCGTGGCCGAGATGGAGCATGTGTCTCTAAGGAGTCTCCATGCGTGTCTGGTGTCATGAAGCCCTGCTCCTCATGTCTTGGGCTGTATCTGGGGTTCTTCCCATGATCCAAGGTTCTAATCGCTTTGCCTTGTCTCCCCAACAGGTACACGTTGCTACCCAAGGGGGTTCTGCAGATCACAGGACTTCGGGCTGAGGACAGTGGGGTTTTCTACTGCGTGGCTTCAAACGTAGCCAGTGTCCGGGTCAGTCACGGGGCCAGGCTCACTGTGTCAGGTGAGATCTCTGGGCCAGTCACCCCCTCCCTCCCAGCAACCCCTGCGGGTGTCTTAATGTCACCCTGACAAAATCCCTCTTGTTGGCTTCGGCAGCTTCTGGGGTGGCCAGGGTGGCACCAGGCTGGTCTCTGCTCAGTTAGTTCTACCTACGAAGTCCAGTTTCTATCTACCTCGGGATTGGATGGTTATAAGGAGAGGCCCTGCCTTCCGGGCCACAGAATCTGATTGAGGCGAGGTTAATGAGAAAGATCCCAGCCACTCGGCGCCAGTGGTTCATGTTTCTAATCCTAGCTACTCAGGAGGCTGAGATTTGAGGATCCCAATTCAAGGCCAGCCCAGCCAGAAATGTTTATGAGCCTCTTGTCTGCAGTAGACTACCAAAAAGCCAGAAAGGGAGCTATGGAAGGCTCAAGTGGTAAGGCACTAGCCTTGAGCAAAAATGTAGCTCAGGGACAGTGCCCAGGCCTGGAGCTCAAGCTCTAGGACAGGCACATACAAGGAAAAAAAAAGGAAAAAAGGAAGGAAGGGAGGGAGAGAGGGAGGGAGGGAAGAAGGAAGAGAGGAAGGAAGGAAGGAAGGAAGGAAGGAAGGAAGGAAGGAAGGAAGGAAGGAAGGAAGGCAGGCAGGCAGGCAGGCAGGCAGGCAGACTCCCATCGTAGCTGAAGGAGGGAGAAATGTGGCATTTTCCTTCCAGGTTCAGGCTCTGGGACCTACAAGGAGCCGAAGATCCTTGTAGGGCCTGAGAATCTCACCCTGACCGTGCACCAGACTGCCGTCCTGGAGTGTGTCGCCACGGGCAACCCGAGACCCATTGTGTCCTGGAGCCGCCTGGGTGAGTCTTACCCACAGCTCCTGCCCCTCTGCCCTGACCATGGGGGGGGGTCTCATCTTGGGACTCTGGTGGGGGAAGGGACTTTGAATCCTGTTTGTTCTCAGTGGGGGGTTGGTCCCTCCTTTTTCTAGCAGAACTGTTGGGGGGCGGTTTAGATGAGATGCTTTCTACTCTCCCCTGAGTGGCTGGCTTAACTCCCTGGGTTATCTCAGCCAGTCCCTGAGCACCCCCAGAACTGTCTACAATGCTACAGCACCCCAACACCTCCAACTAAGCCATCCCATGCCCCTCAAACTCCCTAATCAGTCATGAAATCTAGCCCTGCCTCCAGGGTCCCCCCACCCCCACCCTCCTGGGCCCTGAATCCCCAGGCAGCTGAAGGAAGAAGCAAAAGGGTGCAGATGGGCTTCAGGCAGTCCAAGCGGAAAGGTCACTGGAGGGGATGGAGGATGGGGGGGTGAGGGGGGGCTATTCACAAGGAGACTGTGCCACATTGTAGCAGCTGAGTGGGGGGGGGGCAGGGAGGGGACAGCAGGGGATAATGGAGTAGATTTCACCACTTCAGGGCCTGAATGGAGGAGCGCTGTCTCCTTGTGTTCTGACTGTGCTAATGGGATCCCCCAGCGGGGGCAGGGCCAATTCTCTGGGAGAGGCTGGAACCAGTGGCCTCCTGCGTTTGTTTCGGGGGGCCATCTGGCTCACCACCTCCCAAAACACCATCCATCAGGCGGGAATGGCTCACAGGCCTAACAAGTTTGAGAAGTCAGGTTAACCAGGGCCCTTTAACTGCCAGACTTCTCAGAGCCTTTGCATTAATGGACATTCTAGGTCTCGAATTCAAGGCCTTGAGGGTTATTCCTTGGCTTTTACCACTCAAGACTGGCATTCTAGCCCTTGAGCCTGAGCTCGACTTCTGGCTTTTTTTTTTTTTTAAGAGTTTCATGGACAAGCCCGGTGCCAGTGGCTCATGCCTATAATCCTAGTTACTCAGCAGACTGAGATCCGAAAATCAAGGTTCAAAGCCAGCCTGGACAGGAAAGTCTGTAAGACTCTTACTTCCAATTAACCACAAAAGCTGGAAGTTGAGCTCAAGTCGTAGTGTGCTGGCTTAGAGCACAAAAACTCAGAGACAGTACCCAGGCCTTGTGTTAAAGCCCCAGGTACCAGACCAAAAAAAAAATAGTTCCGTGGACTTTGTTGCCTACAATGGCTTCAGCTTTCTGAATAGCTAGAATTATAGGTATGAGCCCCCAGTGCTTAGCTTAGAGTGACTGTTTGACCTAAGAGCTTTTGTTGTTATTATTCTTATTGGTCACGGGACTTGAACTCAGGGCCTGGGCACCGTCCCTGAAGCTCTCTGCTCAAGCTAAGCGCTCTAGCAATTTGAACCACAGAGCCACTTCCAGTTTCTTCATGATTAACTGGAGATGAGAGTCTCATAGGGTTTTCTGCCTGGGTTGGCTTTGAACTTTGATCCTCAGATCTCAGTCTCTTGAGTAGCTAGGATTTCTGAGCTAGCATCACCCAGCCCTGAGAACTTCTTTTGAGTCACACACCAGGATGGAAAATGTTGATCCAATCCAAAGCTTTTCCCTTATGGATGAGTTTGCAATCATGTGCTAAGATCAGGTTAGATCTGCCCTGCTCTCTGCATCTGGGGGAAGATGGCGCCAAGTCAAAGATGGTGGGGCTCTGCATACTCCCCTGACCTCCCCCTCTCCTCTGTCCCCCTGCTTCTTTTGCAGATGGTCGCCCCATTGGGGTGGAAGGTATTCAGGTACTGGGCACTGGAAATCTTATCATCTCAGATGTGTCAGTCCAGCACTCAGGCATCTATGTCTGTGCCGCCAACAGGCCTGGTACCCGGGTGAGAAGGACAGCACAAGGCCGGCTGGTAGTGCAAGGTATGGACTGACAGCCAGGCCTACCCCTTACCTCCACCCTATCCATATCTAGGCAGTTCCCCAAGCCCAGTACCTCTCACCAGCCATGTCCTGTCCTGTCCTTTTCCTGGCCAAGTCAGGCTAAAGAGAGGACTCAAAAAAGTCCTCTCAAATGCTGGGTGCCACTAGCTCACACCTGTAATCCTTGCTACATAGAAAGCTGAGTTCTGAGGATCATGAAGCTGGCCCAGGCAAAAAAGTCCATGAGACACTCACTTCTAATTAGCAATCAAAAAAAAAAAGCTGGAACTATGGTTAGGTGACAGAGTGCTAACGTGAAGCAGAAAAGCTCAGGGACAGTGTCCAGGCCCTGAGTTCAAGCTCTAAGACTAGCATAAGCAAAAATAAATAAAGAAGCTGGATGCTGCGGGGTGGCTCACACCTGTAATCCTAGCTATTCAAAAGGCTAATATCTGAGGATTGTGGTTCAAAGCCAGACAGGACAGGCAAGTCTGTGAGACTCCAGTGAACCACCAGAAAACCAGAAATGGTGTTGGGGCTCAAAGTGGTAGAGCACTAGCCTTGAGCAAACAAACCTAGGTCTTGAGTTCAAGCCCCATGACCAACAGCAACAACAAAAAGTCACTGAAAATAAGCAGAGAAATGGCTCGAAACAAGCAGAGATGTCAATTGGGACAGAAGCCTGCCAGAAGGGGTCACCAGCTAAAAGCTAGAGCCCACAGCCTTGCACAGGGTTTTGTTTTGCCAGTCCTGGGGCTTGAACTTGGGGCCTGAGTGCTGTCTCTGAGCTTTTTTTTTTTTTTTTTCTCCCCTCAAGACTAGGACTTTACTATTTAAATCACAGCTGCCACCAAGACATGTGAAAGGGTATCAATGTATGTGAATTAATGCACCTTCTATCTGGCAAATATCATGTAACCCTTTTATTAATTACAATAAAAATATATTTTAAAAAATAAATAAATAAATCACAGCTGCCTGGGAATTAATTGGAGCTAAGAGTCTCACAGAAGACTTTCCTGTTCAGGCTGGATTTGAACTGTAATTCTCAGGTTTCAGCCTCCTGAGTAGCTAGGATTACAGGCGTGAGCTCAAGAAGGTGGAAATCCCTTTCTGGAGGAGCCTCTTTCCCCCGTCTCATCCCTTTGTCCCTCCTCACCCGTGATCTCACTTGCTTCTCTCTGTCCTCCCAGCACCAGCTGAGTTCGTGCAGCATCCACAGTCCATATCCAGGCCAGCCGGGACCACAGCCATGTTCACCTGCCAGGCCCAGGGCGAGCCACCGCCTCACGTCACGTGGTTGAAGAATGGCCAGGTGCTGGGGGCAGGAGGCCATGTCAGGCTCAAGAACAATAACAGGTGTGTGTGCTGGATTGGAGGATGACAGAAACCCTGAGTTGGAGTGGGGAGAGACTCAATTAATACCCCTGAGCGGGTGGTGAACTTTTTGCTCAGTCTAGATACTGTGTGTGTGTGTGTGTGTGTGTGTGTGTGTGTGTGTGTGTGTGTGTCCATTGTGGAACTTGAATTCAGGTCCTAGGCCCTGATCCACAACACCACTTCCGGTTTTCTGATGGTTCGTTGGCGTTAAGAGTCTCATGGACTTTTGTGCCCAGGCTGACTTTGAACTGTGATCCTCAGATCTCAGCCTCCTGAGTGGTTAGGATGCCAGGCGTGAGCCACCATAGCCCAGCCGAAACTGGTGGTTTAAATCCCCAGGGCTGCCACCTGTTATCACTGGCAAGCCTGGCAGGACTCAGTTTCCCCATCCAGCTGAGGCTTTCTCTCTCCTGGCAGCACGCTGACCATTTCCGGAATCGGTCCTGAAGATGAGGCCATCTACCAGTGTGTGGCCGAGAACACTGCTGGCTCCTCTCAGGCCAGCGCCAGGCTGACCGTGCTGTGGGCCGAGGGGCTGCCTGGGCCTCCACGCAACGTCCGGGCCATCTCAGTGTCATCCACTGAGGTCCAGGTGTCCTGGAGTGAGCCGCTCACCAACACCAAAGAAATCATCAGCTATGTTCTGCACATCAGGAAGGCTGCCGGTGGGTCCCGAGAGTCCACAAGGTTCTATTTCCTGTCTTTTCCATCCTGTGGGTCCTGTCCTTTCCTTCTGTCCCCTATCCACTGTCCACACCCCTATTCTATTTTTTGGTCAGTCGTGGGACTTGAACTCTGGGCCTGTCCACAGTCCCTGGGCTCGTCAGCTCAAGGCTAGCACTCTACCACTTTGAGCCACAGTGCCACTTCCGGTTTTCTGGTGGTTCATTGGTGATGAGAGTCTCACAGGACTTTCCTGCCTGGACTGGCTTTGAACCTCGATCCTCAGATCTCAGCCTCCTGAAGTCCCAAGGATGACAGACATGAGCCACTGTCGCCTGACTCACACCCCCATTTTATCATGGCTGCCCAGACTTCCTCCCATCCCTCATGATCGCCCCTGCCCCAATGTTTGCTCCCCAGACCCACCGGAACTGGAGTATCAGGAGGCTGTGAGCAAGAGCACCTTCCAGCATCTGGTGAGCGACCTGGAGCCCTCCACAGCCTACAGCTTCTACATCAAGGCCTACACACCTAGAGGGGCCAGCTTGGCTTCGGTCCCCACCTTGGCCAGAACCCTGGGGGAAGGTAAGACCCCAGCTTTGCAGGGACACCCCATGTGCATGGTTGGGTTGTATACTGTACCAGGTGTCTGCTCCTGAGGCTGCATGAGGGCACTGGGTCTATTTTGATGTGCCACCCAGGCACCAGTGGCTCCCGCCTGCAATCTTAGCTACTCAGGAGGCTGAGATCTGAGGATCGAGGTTTGAAGCCAGCCTGGGTACGAAAGTCTGTGAGACATTTAGCACCAATTCATCACAGAACAAGCCAGAAATGGCGCTGTGGCTCAAGTGGCAGAGGGCTAGCCTTGGGCAAAAGGAACTCAGGGACAGTGTCTAGGCCCAGAGTTCAAGACCCAGTTACTAGAAAAAGAAAAAAAAAATGGTGGCATGTGCCTTAGTGGTAGAGTGCTTACCTCGTATGCGTGAAGC
The DNA here is from genome assembly GCF_031878675.1 of Megascapheus bottae. Classification (NCBI taxonomy): domain Eukaryota; kingdom Metazoa; phylum Chordata; class Mammalia; order Rodentia; family Geomyidae; genus Megascapheus; species Megascapheus bottae. The sequence continues at coordinate 8,919,938 of NC_143533.1, forward strand.
CCTGGGTTCCATTCCTCAATAGCACATAAACAGAAAAAGCTGGAAGTGGTGCTGTGGCTCAAGTGGTAGATTGCAAATTGAGCAAAAGTAAGAAGCTCAAAAGCCAGGCATGGTGGCTCACATCGAGGATCAAGGTTCAAAGCCAGCCCAGGCACAAAAGGACCTGAGATTCTTATCTCCAATTAACCTCTAGAAAATGGGAAGTGGGGCTTGGCTCAAGAGTAGGGTGGTAGCGTTGAGCTGAAGAGCTCAGGGACAGTGCACAGGCTGAGTTCAAGCCCCATGACCCTCCCACATACAAAAAAGCTCAGGAGGGCCCGGGAGTTTGGCCTAGTGGTTAAAGTGCTTGCGTAGCATGCATGAAGACCCAGGTTCGATTCCTCGGTACCACATACATAGAAAAAAGCCGGAAGTGGTGCTGAGGCTCACGTGGTAAAGCTCTAGCCTTGAGAAAGTCCAAGGACAGTGCTCAGGCCCTGAGCTCAAGCCCAGGACTGGAAAAAAAAAAAAAAAAAGCTCAGGAACAGTGCCCAAATCCTGAGTTCAGGCCCCAGAACTGGTAATAATAATAATAATAATAATAATAATAATAATAATAATGGATAAATTAAAATTGTGTGCTGGTCCTGGAACTCAGAGCCTGATGTGGTAGTTGAGCTCCTTTTGCTCAAGGCTAGCACTCTGCCACAGCTCTACTTCTGGCCTTTGCGTGGTTAATTGGATGAAAGAATCTCACAGACTTTCCTGCCTGGCTGGCTTTGAACCGGGATCCTTATTAGATGTCAGCCTCTGAGTAGCTAGGATGACAGCAATACATGTTCTAGGTCAGAGGCCAGAGAGCTGTCAGGTTCTGGGGTGGGGGTGGGGGGCTCGGGTCTGGGCTAGAGAGAGGAGGTGGGAGGGTAGAGCTGTGACTGAACCCCCACATCCTGCCTCCTCCTGCAGCCCCCGCCCCACCCCCGTTGTCTGTGCGGGTCCTGGATGCCTCCTCCTTGCAGCTGCTTTGGGAACCCTGGCCCAGGCTGGTCCCGCACGAGGGCGGCTTTAGACTGTTCTACCGTCCGGCCAGCAGGGCCGCCTTCACCGGCCCCATCCAGCTGCCTGGGACGGCCTCCTCCTACAACCTCAGCCAGCTCGGTGGGTAAGGGGTACCGGGCTTGGCGGGATGGCATGCCTTCCCACCGCCATGGAGCTGCCTGCTGGAAATGGGGCAGTGTCTCAGCTTCGCTCCTCCCCCAGACCCCAGCACGGTGTACGAGGTGAAACTGCTTGCCTACAACCAGCACGGAGAGGGCAACGCCACTGTCCGCTTCGTGTCTTTGAGAGGAGCATCTGAGAGGACAGGTGAGGACTGGTGGGGTGGCAGCCGGGTAGTAGATGGCACACGAGGCCTGATGAGGGGGACACGACTCAGACCTGTGTGACCTTGATCATGTGGCTTAACCTCTCTGAACCCCAGTGTTCTGTATGAAAGCAGGGATAATGGCTGGGTGCTTATAATCCTAGCTACTCAGGAGGCTGAGATCTGAGGATTATGGTTCGAAGCCAGCCCGGGCAGGAAAGTCTGTGAGACTCTTAGTTCCAATGAACCACCCCAAAATGGGCAGTGGCACTGTGGCTCAAAGTGATAGAGCACTAGCCTTGAGCAAAAGAGTCCAGGGACAGCACCCAAGCCCTGAGTTCAAGACCCAAGACTGACTGTAACAAAAGCCACAAGTAGTCAGATGTCAAGTACTCAGACCTGTAATCACAGTTACTCTGGAGCCTTGAGAGCTGAGGACATTGGTTTGAAGCCAGCCTAGCAGACTCTTTAAGCAGCAAAAAGCTAGAAGTGGACCTGTGGTTCAAGTGATAGAGTACTAGCCTGAGCAAAATAATAATAATAATAATAATAATAACTCAACCCAGGCTCTGAGTTCAAGCCCCAGGACTGGCACCAAAAATAATTCATCAATGAAAAATAAAAACAAGGGGGCTGGGAATGTGACTTAGTAATAGAGTACTCGCCTAGCATGCAGGAAAGCCCTGGGTTGAATTCCTCAGTATCATAGAAACAGAGAAACAAAAAGCTAGAAGTGGTGCTGTGGCTCAAGTGGTAGACTGCTAGCCTTGAGCAAAAGCAGCTCAGGAACAGTGCCCAGGCGCTGAGTTCAAGCTAAATAAATAACTAAAATAAAATACCACAAGGATGATGTTACCTACTGAGTCCCAGATGGGTCTAGCTAAGGGATAAGGAGCTGCAGCCCCCATCCTGTTTCCCCAGCCCTGAGCCCGCCCTGTGACTGCCGGAAGGAAGAAGCAACCAATCAGACGTCGACCACAGGCATCGTCATCGGTATCCACATTGGAGTCACCTGCATCATTTTCTGTGTCCTCTTCCTCCTGTTTGGCCAAAGGGGCAGGTGGGATCCGGGCCGGGGGAGAGGCTGGCCCTGTGGTGGGGAAGAGCTGTGGTCAGGAGACAGTTTGGGGTTCAGTGCTCTCTGTCTCCCTAACTCCTGGCTCCTCTTCTATCAGGGTCTTCTTGTGTAAGGATGTGGAGAACCAGCTCTCTCCTCCCCAAGGTCCCCTCAGCCAGAGGGACCTGGCTGTGAATGGGGTGAGCCAGGGAGAGCGGGGCCAGCTAGGCCTCAACCAGAAGTACGTGGATGCCAAGGAGCTGGAGCAGCTGTGCCCGTCGTCAGCTCCGGCGGCAGGGCAGCCCGGCCCTCGGCCCAGGGTAAGCCCCCCAGTCCCCCCTGCTGCCTTCCTCTATCTGATTGCTTTTGTGCTGGGGCTTGAACTCAGAACCTGGGCCTGTCCTTAGCTTTTTTTGCTCAAGGCTTGCGGTCTAGAACTTGAGCCATAGCTGCGCTTCTGGTTTTCTGGTGGTTCATTGGAGATAAAGAGTCTCCTGGACTTTTCTGCCTGGCCTGGCTTTGAACCATGATCTTCAGACCTCAGCCTCCTGGATAGCTATGATGATAGATGAGAGCCACCAGTGCCTGGCCCATCCCACATGCCATGGATCTTTTCAGGACTCTGGGTCAGTGTTTTTTCCTGTGCCCAGAATCAGGCAAAGAGGCCTGAGGGGAAAGGGGGTTGGTGCTGGTGGCTCATTCCTGGAATCCTAGCTACTTAGGACGCTGAGATCTGAGGATCATGGTTCAAAGTCAGCCAGGACACAAAAGTCCCCATGAGATTTTTTTTTTTTTTCCCGGTCGGTTGTGGGGCTTGAACTCTGGGCCTGGACATTGTTCCTGAGCTCTTCAGCTCAAGGCTACGGCTCTACCCCTTGAGCCACAGCACCATTTCCAGTTTTCTGGTGGTTCATTGGTAATAAGAGTCTCACAGGACTTTCGTGTCCAGGCTGGCTTTGAACTGCAATCCTCAGATCTCAGCCTCCTGAGTAGCTAGGAGGCTACCCAGCTCCGTGACACTATTATCTGCAATTGATAACTTAAAAAACGGCAAGTGGCACTGTGGTGCAAGTGGCAGAACGCTAGCCTTGAGCTCAAAGAGGTTCAGGGATAGAGCCTAGGCCCTGAGTTCAAACCCCACAACAAGTAGACAGACAGACAGACAGACAGATAGACAGAAAGGGTGTTCGGGGGGCCTTTGGTCTCCAAACTGAGGTCTGCATGCCTGGCTCTTTCCTCCACAGGATCCTGCAGCCCCAGCCCTGTGTGAGGAGTCGCAGGCGTCCAGGGGGCCTGTTCACAGCTTCAGTCTTGTGGACGGGAGGAGGATGGAGGCCAGGCTCCCCTGTGCAGGCCCTGAGGCTGCTCTGTCACCCCAAGGTGCAGGCCCAGGCTTCCTCCATGAAGGACAGACTGCTGGCTTAGCCCAGCTCTGACTGGCCAGCCACCCCACTCAGTGCCTGCAGGCCGTGCGAGGGGGCAGCCCCCATTCTCAGGTCAAGGGTGACGTTTCTCCTGGTTTGTGGGTTCAGATGATCCTGCCTCGCCCAGCTTTTCTGGTCTGACTGAAGGACGGGGTTCTGGAGACCCTCAGAGCCAGAAAGTGGGGTGAAGGGGGAGGGTTCCCTTCTGGGTCCCCTTCTCCCACCATTGTCTGGAATCCACTCAACTTGGAACTGAATGAATGTTTTCCTCTCACACTCAAAACTTGGAATCAAAATGAGAGATGAAGATGAAGAAGAAGAGGAGGAGGAGGAGGAAGAAGAAGACGAGGAGGAGGAGGAGAGGAAGGCAAATGAAGACTCCAGAGCTGGCCCCCAGCCATGGCTGGGCCCTGCCGCTTCTCTCTGTTCCCACTTTGTTTCTCAGGATGGACCGACTGTTGCTATTTAGCTTTGTGCACCTACCTCAGCCGAAATGAATGTCTAGGGGGGATGAGGAAGAGGGGGGCGGTAGCCTCAGCCCTCTGACCCCCCCCCCAGAGCCCGAATGCACTCCTACCTCAAGCCCTTCCCTTCTCATGTTCAGAGTTAAAAGAAAAAAAAAAAGCGAGGTGTTGGGGGGCTCATGCTCTCCATCAGATGCTGAGGATCATGGTTCGAAGCCAGCCCAGGCAGGAAAGTCAGTGAGACTCTTATCTCTAATATACGACTCAAAAAAAAAAGGGGTGTTGGTAGTGGCGCTATGGCTCAAGTGGTAGAGCGCTAGTCTTGAGCATAAAGAGGCTCAGGGACAGTGCCCAGGCCCTGAGTTTAAGCCCCACCATTGGCACCAAAAAAAGAAAAAAAAAAAAGAAAAAGGAAGAAAGAAAAGAAAAACAGAGAGAGAAAGAGAGAGGGGGGTGGAAAAAAGCACTTCCCTATTTCCAGGTGTAAAAGAAAGTCTACCTCAAGGCCCACGGCGTGGGATTGTGTTGTCACTGGACCCTGCTGGCCCTCCTCCTCCAGGAAGCCCACCTGGATTCCTTCCCCCACCCACCCATCCCCAGAGAGGAGGCTGAGGCAACATGACCCAGGTTGGGTTGACAGAAATACAACTGGAACTGGTCAGAGAGAAAAATGTGAAACAAGCCAAAAAAAAAAAAAAAGGGAGAGAGGAAATTGGTTCCTCCAAGGAAGTATGAATGATCCCCCAAATTAGCCACCTCCTGGCACCCCACCCATGCTGTCCCCTGGTGTTTGTCCGCCCTGCTTTTTTTTTAATTTTAATTTGTGTGTGTGTGTGTGTGTGTGTGTGTGTGTGTGTGTGTGCCAGTCCTGGGGCTTAAGCTCAGGACTTGGGAGCTGTTCCCTTAGTTTTCTTTGCTCAAGGCTGGCACCCTTCACTTGAGCCACAGCTCCTCTTCTGTCCTCCTGGGCCTGGGTGGGGTGACATGTCTGTCCCTACCTGGAACAGGTCTGGCTCCTAGATGTACTGTGCATCTCGCCTTCTGTGTCATGGCTTACCACCAGCCTCACCCACCCATCCAACGGTGGCACGGACCAGCCATTATGGCCAGGAACTATTTCTTTTTGCCGGTCCCAGGATTTGAACTCAGGGCCTGAGCACTGTCCTTGGGCTTTCTCAAGGCCAGAACTCTACCATTTGAGTCACAGCACCACTTCGGGATTTTTTTTACGTATGTGGTACCGAGGAATCGAACCTGGGTCTTCGTGCATGCTAGGCAAGCACTCTACCACTAGGCCAAACTCCTGGTCCCAGGAACTATTTTTATACAAGGTGTGTTTAAGGGTTATGTTCTTGTGACTTTATGTCTCCTTTTGGTTGTGTTCTTTGAACTATTTAGATTTAAAAAAAGAAAGGGCAAAAAAGCTCTGGGAGCCTGTGGCTCATGCCTGTAATCCTAGCTACTCAAGAGGCTGAGATCACAGTTCAAAGCCAGCCTGAGCATGAAAGTCCTGTGAGTCTCTTATCTCTAAAGAACCACTAGAAAACTGGAACTGGCGTGAAGAGCTTAGGGACAGTGCCCAGGACCAGAGTTCAAACCCCACGACTGACAAAAAAAAAAAAAAAAAAAAAAGGAAAAAGAAGAAGAAAAAAAAAAAAACCCTTGAGACTACAAAATACCTATTTTTGGTTATACTCAGAATCATTTTTTTAATAGCAGAGGGAAAACTTTTGTTTTTAAGAAAAAGAAAAAAATTATATATATGCACATATATATATATATATATATATATATATATAAAAGTGTATTCCTTAAGAATAAAACTAGAATGTAGTCCCTGGCCCCTTCTCCTTCTAGGGACACCCCATCCTCAACATTATTAGTGAATTAGCTGAACAAAGTAGAATTCTCTGTTACCTAGGAAACTAGAGTTGTGTCAAATTAAGGAAGTGTGGTCACTCCCTTCTCACAAGTGATGGGCAGATACTGGGGTTCTGCTGGCTCTAAGATAGCCCCTCATCAGCTTTGTAGCCCACTTTTCTTCTGAACCCCCTTTCCCTTGGGAAGGGAACATAAATAGGAGGGGCTTGACCTTTGTCACACTACTCATGTTGACTGAATAAAAGTCCTCTTTGCCAAAGTGAACCTAGGAGGTTCTTTTTTTTTCTTTTGGTTCAGTGTCTGAGGGGTTTTGTAGGGCAGAGAGATGGAGTCAACTCATGCATGCCTGGCTTACGGGGAGGGACCATTTTTTCTCCATTCAGGAGAATCCAGGGTTGCGTGGATCACCCTTGTAATCCCAGCTCCTCAAAAGGCTGAGATCTGAAGATCCCAGTCCTGGCAGAAAAACTCAAGGACAGGGCACAGGCTCTGAATTCAAGCCTCACAACCAACAAAAGAGGAAAACAAAGATCAGGAAATGGAGGCCTCCAGCCAGGGCCTCTAGTGAGGCTGCTCTGCTCCTCCATGGTCCAGTTAGTGCAGGCCCAGGAAGCCAGGTGCTTTAAGACTGCTAAGGTTTAACCTAAGATGAGGGGGCGTGGCTTGAAGACAAGGGGCACGCCTTCTCAGTGACGTCATGGCTAGGAGGGAGGCAGCTGCAGGGAGGCTGAGCTGGGTGGAGAGGAGACACCCCTAGAGGTACTTCTTTTTTTTCTAAACTGCATCTTGCACTCAAGGCCTTGGGACTGACCCTTAGATCTTTCATTCCAAGCTAGTGCTCTACCATGTAAACCACAGCTCTACTTCTGGCTTTTTGATGGTTATCTGGAGATAACAGTCTCACAGACTTTTCTGCCGGGGTTGCCTTCGAACTGTGGTCAGATCTCAGCCTCGTGAGTGGCTAGGAGGACAGGTGTGCGCCATTCGTGTTCAACATCTGCCACTGTTTGAAACTCTAGCCCTCACCGAGCATCACTGACTCACGCCTGTCCATCCTAGCTACTCAGGAGGCTGCAAGCTGAGAATCGTGGTTCAAAGCCAGCCTGGGCGGGAAAATCTGTGAGACTTTTATCTCCAGTGAACCACCAGAACACCGGAAGTGGTGTTGTGACCCAACCAAGTAGAGCACTAGCCGTGAGCTGAAAAGCTCCAAGTTCAAGCCCCAGGACTGACACACTCGCACACACACAGAGGTCTGATTTAATTTGGGATACATGGGGACACATGTCCCTTGTGAGTGCCATTTACCCAGCATGGAAGGCTCCCAAGAGTGACAGGGCCAGCCAGAGGGGACCCTGGGCCCTTCTGGATGCCCCAGGAAACTCTCCACTCCACCAAAGAGACATGGGCGAAGTGTGGGAGAATGTGCAATGTGTCGGGTGTCCTATGTGGACAGAATAAAGAAATAATCCATAATCCATTTAAGGGACTCCTCCCTTGGCCTGGCCTCCCTAGAGTCTGGGACCTCTGGCCTCGGGGAAGAGGGGCTGTGTCTGGAAGGTTTTGCTGCCACCTTCTGGAATTGAGGAATTACTTCAGGGAAACAGGCCTGAAGCCCTACTCAGGTCTGATGGAACTTAACAACTGAGATATGTTCACCTGCAATCCCCTGCCCCGTACACAAGCTCTAAATAGGATGAGCTGACATCTACAGGCCTGAATGTGTGCGTGCGTGCGTGCGTGCGTGCGTGCGTGTGTGTGTGTGTGTGTGTGTGTGTGTGTGTGTGTGTGTGTGTTGATCCGGAGGCTTGAGTGCTGTCCTTGAACTTTTTTGCTCAAGGCCAGCATGCTACACTTGAGACATATCGCCAACGTATCACCATTTCTGGCTTTTCCCCCCTCCCTTTAATAGTTTAGTGAAGATAAGAGTCTTAACCAGGGCAGGGATTATGGCCTAGTGGTAGAGTGCTTGCCCAGCATGCATGAAATCCTGGGTTTTATTCCTCAGTACAACAGAAAAAGCCACAAGTGACACTGGAGCTCAAATAGAAGCTCAGGGACAGTGCCCAGACCTTGAGTTCAAGCCCCAGGATGGAAGAAGAAGAAGAAGAAGAAGAAGAAGAGGAAAAAGAAGAAAGAGGAGGAGGAGGAGGAGAAGAAGAAGTCTTAACAAATCTTTCTGCTAAGGCTGGCTTTGAACCATCATCCTCAGATCTCAGCCTCCTGAGTAGCCTGGAGGACAGATGGGAGCCACCAATGTCCCACTCTGGGTTTTCTTCTGAAGGGTGAGGAGACCCAGGAATGGAAAGCTCTGCCTGTAGGAGGGTTGAATGTGTCTCAAATGCAGATAGCCTGGGGACCTGCCATGATTCCACTGCCCCAGAGTACTCCAGTAGTTTTGACACAAGCTCCGGTCATCCCTCAAGAGACAGTAGTCCAGGGTTTAAGAGCTTGAACTCAGGTTCGAGCCCCAGCAGCTCTGCTGCTGCCTGTCTGTGAAATCCAGTGGATGTCCCCTCGACGTCTGGTGTCACTTTCAAGTAAACGACGGGAAAAGAATGCACTTCTCAGCTCACATCTGTAACCCTAGAGACTGAAATCTGGGGACAGGAGTGTGGCCTAGTGGTAGCGTGCTTGCCTAGCATGCATGAAGCCCTGGGTTCAATTCCTCAGTACCACATACCTAGAAAAAGCTGGAAGTGGTGTTGTGGCTCAAATGGTAGAGCTTTAGCCTTGAGAAAGCCCAAGGACAGTGCCCAGGCCCTGAGCTCAAGTCCTAGAACTGGCAAAAAGAAAAAAAAATAATTTAATTAATTAACGAATTAATTAAATTCCAGACAGCCTGGGGACAGAGTTCAGTGGTAAAGTATTTGTTCAGCATGCCAGAGGCCAGGGGGTCCCCCAGAAATGTAGGAGAGGGTGAGGAGATATTCTAGATTTGTGTGACAATGCCATAAAGAGCTGGAGCTGCACAGGGCATCCTATCTGCTCAGAAAACTGTGGTTCGAAGCCAATCTGGGCAGGAAAGCCTGTGAAACTCTTATCTCCAATAAGCTACTCCATCAAAGCCTTAAGTGGAACTGTGGAAGCTCAGGGAAAATTCAGGCCCACACGCACACACACACGCACATGCATATATCCCCCCCCCCCACACACATACACACAGGCATGCGCACACACACGTGCACTCACACACAAAGACAGAGGCCAGGTACTGGAGTGAGGCTATACCCAGACCTGACAAGCTGTCCCTTGCCGTACAGCCTAACTTGAAGGTCACATAGGGGTCACAAAGCTTGTCTCCTGCTCTCCTCTACCCCCTAAAGATACACACAATAAAGACTTCCGATTGCTCGATTAAGGGAAGCAGATAGGCAATTTATTTCAATTTTAGACCTAAAGCCCTCCTCCCTTTCAAAAATGAATTGCACACTCTCTTCCAATTTACACACTGAACCAACATGGAATTTTTCCAGCCTTTGAAGTGACCAGACCAGACTATTGATTTATTTCCAGCCATCCACTCTCTTTGAAACCAGAAGGGTCAAGGTTAATTATATAATAAAACATACTGTGCCCAGCCTTCCTTCTAAGGGTACAGAGACCCTCTGACCCCCCACCCCATCTTGCTGAGCTGGCCAGTGGGTAGATCAGATGTCTGATCCCACCCCTCCCCCAGATTCATTTCCTTCATCAGGACCCATTAAGAAGAGGAAGAAAAAAACCCAACAACAACCTGACCCCCTCATTTCCTCCCTGAGAGATAAATTTTAATTTGCTAAAAGCCAACAAAGGAGAGGTGGGCCATATGTTCAGGTTGTCCCCTTTCTAACCACCGCTCCTCCCTTGAGCTGCACAATTTTTCCAGAAGCTTCTGCGTTCACTTCTCAGTGACAAACAGAAAACATGCTTCTGGTGACACAGATTGGATATAGAAGAACCCAGTTTGGGTCCCAAGGTTTGGGTTGTTTTTTTTTTCTGCTTATAAAATAATAGTTATCCTAGCTGAAGGATCACAGATCAAAGCCAGCCCAGGCAGGAAAGCCCAGGAAATTGTTATTTCCAATGAACCACCAAAAAGCTGGAATTGGAGGTGTACTTCAAATGCTGAAGCTCCAGCAAAAACATTGAAGGACGGTATCTAGGCCCTGAGTTTAAGCTCCAGGATCAGGACCAAAACAACACAAAACAAAAACGAGTAAACAGTGTCATTTATGCACTGGGCATATTTCCAGGGATGCCATGAACAAACTGCCCCACGCAGAGGACAGGCATTGTGTCTGCATCTCAACCAAGGACCCTGTGGCTGGGCTTTCTTCCTGCTCCTGCCTGAAGTCTGTGGGAACCCCACTCGGGCTGCTTTGTCTCTGCAGCGCAGCTTTCCTTGGCGTCTTTTTCCAAATCTTTCCCCTCAATCTCTGCTCCTTGTCCACTTCTTTTAAATTTTAATCAGTCACGGGGCTTGAACCCAGAGCCTGGGCGCTGTCCTTGAGCTCTTTCACTCAAGGCTACCACTCTACCACTTGAGCCATAGCACCACTTCTGGTTTTCTCCTGGTTGATTGGAGGGAAGAGTCTTACAGACTTTCTTGCTCAGGCTGGCTTTGAACCGTGATCCTCAAATCTCAGCCCCCTGATTAGCTAGGATGGCAGGTGTGAACCACCAGGCTCTTTGTCTACTTCCTTTTTTTTTTGCCTGTGTATGTGGTACTGAGGAATCGAACCCAGGGCTTGGGGCATGCTAGACAAGCATGCTACCACTAGGCCAGGCTCCTGGTCCTCTTTGTCCACTCCCCTGAGTTCTTTTCCCACCCACTCCTTCCTCACCTGCACAGCCAGGAGGAATTCCCCTGGAGCCAGGACTGGGGGCGAATCACCCCCAGCCCCCAATGCTCTCCTCCTTTGCTCTTCCCTCCTCCTTTTCAAAAATGAACTGCACACTGTATTCCAATTTACACACTGAACCAACATGCTTACCACGAGGGGCTGGGAGTGTGGCCTAGAGGTAGAGTGCTTGACTAGCACGAATCCCTGAGTTTGATTCCTTGGTACCACATATTCAGAAACAGCCAGAAGTGGTGCTTGTGGTCAAGTGATAGGTACGTTCCTTGGCTTTCTGAACATGTTTTGTGCTCTGTGGATGGACTAGTTAAGCAACTACACTACCTGAAGTGCTCAAGATGGCACCATAATGAACAGGTCATGTGTGTAATAGAAATGGAAACACCAGGGGGTCAGGTGCCAGTGGGTCACGCCTGGAATACTAGCGATTAAGTAACTGAGGTCTGAGGATCATGATTCAAGGACAATCAGGAAGGAGTGGGGGGGGGGGGGAATCTGGATACCACCTGAACTGCTAGCTACTCAGGATACTGAGATGGGAGGATCCCAGTTCAAAGCTAGCCTGGGTAGGAGAGTCTGTGAGGCCCTTATCTCCAACAACCACAAAGAGCTGTGTATATGTAATATATAAAGAATAGCCTGAAACTCAATCACCATCGGCTATGCTTGTTTCTGACACTAGAAGAGACAATAAATGAGTCTTAGTTAACAGGTGGGGAAGGTTCATACCTGCAATCCTTGCTATTCAGGCACTAAAATTAAGCCCCAAAATCTGTATTCATGCACATGATAGCATACATGAGTTCTTATCATTAGGACTCACGCACACAAATAAAAAGCATCTGACGTGGGCATGGTGTTAGCTCAAGCCTATTAACCAGAACAAGCAGCACACATAAGCATATATCAAGGGTTAATAAGATTATTCCTTTTTTTCAACCATAGAAAAGATAGCCTTGCAAACACAAGGCCTCAAAAAATTGGGTTAAGACTCAGAGTTGTTCCTCTCCACGGAAATCTTTAGTAAAAGGCGAAAGATTTATACGATCTGAAGAGAAACCAGAGTATGAGTGGATGCTCCAGTAAGTCACACCTCGGGTAACAGCAAATCCTATCACGCTGACGGTCGGTGGTGGATTACACGTGCGTGTGCCGCAAGGAAGACCGTTCCTATCGCTCTACCTGAAAGAACTTCTTTGCACACATCTAGGTGGAAAATGAAGTTTCACGTTGCCGTTTCGCACTTGTGCTGTGCGCAAGGCACGACGGGTATGCAAATGAGATGAGCTACTATCCCCGCCCTTTCCGCGCTCAGAGCCGCTGCGTGACCTTCAGGGGGCGAGGCCAGGGGACCGGTCAGACTCGGGTGTTGTCTGGTTTGCATTTTGGAATGTCTGGGGTTGAATTTCTTTAGGAGATCGCCATTAAAAAAAAAAAAAAAAAGAAAAATTTTAATTTTTAAAATGTTTGAAATTTTGATGTCAATTTTCTAAAGAAATCCGGAAAAAGAAAAAATATCGTTGGACACAAAATTCAGAGATAGTGAGGAATCCTCCCTTAGGTGGGAGTTAAGCGTCCGACCGAGGGAAGGGCATGCCGGGGTTTAATTTTTTTCTTTTTTTCCCCTAAATCCCATGGCAAGCATAAGAGTATGCAGTGGGTACCATACACTCGGTGGAGTATTCAGGCAACGTCTGGCTATCACTCTCAACTTGTGTGTTTCACGTTCCATATTGGAGACACTGTGTCTTCCTGTCCCTAAAATTCTGAGTATTGGAATTACACCGTCTTGGCTTTTTTTTTCTGTCTCTGTTGGGACTGAGGAATCGAACCTACTGCTTCATGCATGCTAGGCAAGCCCTGACCTACTATAGTGGCCACGCTCTTGGGCTATTTTTTAATTTCTTAACCCCTTTAAAATTACATTTTTGTTATGTTTAAAAAGTTGTACAAAGGGTTTACTTTGCAACCAGTCAGGTCCTCTCAGTGGCTGGCTAACACCCCATTTCAATCATCCTTCCCTATGCCCCCCCCCCCAACGAATCCCTGCTCTCAGTGGCGGTCAGCTTAATTTTTTTTGCCCGCCAGTTGCTAATGTAGACATTGCACACTCACTTTTCACACCATTGAAGTGAAAGGTGTGTATGTGCGTGTGCGCCAGAACTGGGACTTGAACTCGGGGCCTTGGCGTTTCCCCTCTAGGCTGACATTCTAACCATTTGAACGCTCCAGGCCCAACCTCCTAAGTACTAGGATTTCAGGCCTGGCTCTGTTCTGCTTCTTGAATTGGTACTTCTCACTTCTATTTCAACCATTTTGTACAACCATTTTGTAGTCCTGGAGGTTTTATTTAGTATTACCTACTTAAACTTCTTTATAGTAAACAAGACATTTTACAAGAATTAAACCATGTCTTAATTTTTCTTTTCTTTTTGCCTCTCCTCGATCTGGGAAACCCCCTCCCCCCCATCCAAGCTCACTTCTAGCCAGCCAATTTTCCCATACTCTTGCACGTTAGATTCCTATTCACAAACATTTTCTACACCCATTGAGCATGACAATTATTAGTAGAACACGTTCAACCAATATTTTGCAATTTAACACTTGCTATATCAAGGAATAATTTAACTGATAGAGGAACATCACCCACTACTAGAAGATAACATAAAGGACACCCCCATATAAATAAACTAATTATTAAAGCCTTATTTCTTACAAAGCTTTTTCTTCTGTACGTTCAGTTGCCTTAGTCAACCCACCAGCTCCTTTTCAACCCAGGCAGAAGGCAGAATTGCCTCAACGTAAAGTGCAAGTACACTGATCAATTATTGTCTTTCTTTTAAACAGGAAAATGTAGCCTTGGTAGACCCAAAAAGGCCTCAAAAAATTGGTTTATGACTCAGAATTGTTCCTCTCCACGGAAATCTTTAGTAAAAGGCGAAAGATTTATACGATCTGAAGAGAAACCAGAGTATGAGAAGCGGCAGCTGTGACACAGAGGCCTCAGAAAGCCTACTCCCTTTACATCTATGGTGGTTATTTTTTCTACAGAGGTGCTATATACAGGTTTCAGATGCACGTTTTTTAAGTTATATTTCATGGGTTGAAAAGATTCAAGCAATGAATAAGTACGGATTTCATGGAAAAAAATTCTCTTTGCGCTCGGTGCAATGTACTCTGGGTATGCAAATGAGCCCTGGATACTCGCCCCCGGGGACTTCTGGTCCACCTAGAGTAACTGGAAGCCCTGCAGACTTGGCTCTCTGGGGTTTAAACCTTGCTCTGCTCCACAGAAGGCTTCTGTATTTGGGTTTCTTACTTTAGGGCTTGGAGCATGCTGATTTTTTTTTTCTTCTTAATATAAAGGAGTCTGTAAGTACTCGGTGCCAAGAGAGGCGGCAAAGTCTGTTAATAATATCCCCCTAGTGGTCATTCAAAGCAGGCAGCGAGGCTGGCACAGGCGAAGGGAATCCAGGGGCCCAGCCTTTGATTTCCACCTGGGGCAGGGTCCCAAGACTTTATCCCATTGTTTCGAGTGCTACCCACGCTATTTGTTTGGGAGATGATAGCCTGAAACGAGCAAGAAATGCCTGAGAGTCGCGCAGATACATTGTATTTACAGGGCTGGGTCTGGAGCGCGCCCCGAGGCGCATGCGCTCACTGCCTCGTCCTTTGGTGTTTGGGTTGGGTTTCTTGGCTCCTAAGCTTTGGAATTCATTGGCGTCTAGACCTTGGTCCAGCAGGCCACCACCCACAAGGGAGTGAAGGAAAAGATGAGAGGCAAGCTGGGAGCTGATGGTCTGTCTGCACAGGAGTCTTGGTGGGGTCTCAAGGGCATCTTGGCTCAAACTGGGGCCTGTGCACGATGTGGCCCCATTTAAGTGTCCATACGCAGCTACAACAGGTCAGTAATTCCTTCTGCCATTGCAATGAGCAGTTCCCGAGAACTGTCCTGAATGTCAAGTTGAAAGGCGTAGGTTCTATTCCGCATCCCTAGACCATCTAGCTGAGAATGGAAGGATTGGTTGAAAGACAGAGGGAGACAGCAAAGACAGATGAGACCTCCATAAAGCCGGGGATGCAGACAAGGCTTAGGAGGTAACGCTATGGCAAGGCAGACCAGCCAAAGATCAAGACCCCTTTTTAGAGAGGATGAAGTTTATTGTCAGCAACCTCAACCAGGTTAGTGCTGGAAAGAAGTTCGGATCCCTACTGGATGCTGGTGACTCACGCCTGTAATCCTAGCTACTCAGGAGGCTGAGATCCGAGGATGGTGATTCAAAGCCAGCCTGGGCTGAAAAGTCCCTGTGAGACTCTTATCTCCAATTAACCACCAGAAAACTGGAAATGGAGCTCAAAGTGGTAGAGCGCTATCCCTGAACAAAAGAGCTCAGGCCCTGACTTTAAGCACCACTATTGAAAAAAAAATAAAAAAGAGAGGAGGAAGAAGAAAGAAGAGGAGGAGAAGGAGGAAGCTGTTGTTTATTTGGATCGTCAGAGAGGGAAAACACCGGGTTTTGTTCAAGCTGATTATACACAAAAAGGCATTGATCTGGGCTGAGAATGTGGCTTAGTGGTAGAGTACTTTGCCTGGCAGGCATGAAGCCCTGGGTTTGATTCCTCAGTACCACATACACAGAAAAAGCCAAAAGTGGTACTGTGACATAAGTGATAGAGTGCAAGCCTCAAGCAAAAGAGGCTCAGAGGGAGTACCCAGACCCTGAGTTCAAGCCTCAGGACTGGCAAAAAAAAAGGAAAAGAGTACTTTTTTTTTTTTTTTGGCTCTGGCTGTCTTGTCTTCTTTCTGCCTGTCCTGGGGCTTGAATTCAAGGCCTGGACACTGTCCTTGAGCTTTCTCAAGGCTAGCACTCTACCACCTGAGCCACAGCACCACTTCCGGATTTTTCTATGTATGTGGTACTTACAAATTGAACCCCAGGGCTTTGTGCATGTCAGGCAAGCACTCTATCACTAGGCCACACTCCTGGCCCCTTGTTTTTGTTTTCTTTTGCTCTAAGACTAGCGCTCTACCACTGGAGCTGAAGTTTCACTTTTGGCTCTTTGGTAGTTAATTGGAGAGAAGAGTCTCAGGGACTTTACTGAGGCATGAGGGTATTAGAATAAAGAAATAGATAGGGGAGCTTGTGCGGCAGCTCATGCCTGTAATCCTTGCTACTAACAGGGCTGAGATCTTGAGTTTGCAGTTCAAAGCCAGCCTGGGGCCGAGAGACAGATATATATATATATATGTATATATATATGTATATATATGTATATATATATATGTATATACAGTGAGTTTTGGAGCTTGAACTCGGCCTGAGCACTATCCCTGAGTTCTTCAGCTCAAGGGTACTACCCTAGCCTTGAGCCAAGTCCCACTTCCCAATTTCTAGAGGTTAATTGGAGATTAAAATCTCAGGTCCTTTTGTGCCCAGGCTGGCTTTGAACCTTGATCCTCAGTTCTCAGCCTCCTGAGTAGCCAGGATTACAGGCATGAGGTAAGGCGCCCAGCTCGGAGAGACTCTCCAGTTAATCACCAGATAACCGGAAGTGGTGCTGAGGCTCAAGGGGTAGGGTGGTAGCTGAAGAGCTCCGGGACAGCAGTGCCCAGGCCCAGAGTTCAAGTCCTACGACTATCCAAAACAGAAAAAAAAAGCAGATAGGGACTTCAACAGACCAGATCAACTTCAATGCATAGTTTAAGAGTGATGCCATGAAGAGCTAAGGAGAGTCAGGAGACACGAGGCATGCTGGGGGGAGAGGAGTGAAAGGTCCTGGGTGAACCTGGCTGGAGGGTACACAAAATATCTGGATGGGCTTTGCAAATTTTTTTATTTCAAATTGAAGTTATTTATGCAGGCCTGGTTCCAGGAATCTGTGGTGCAAACGCAGTGATCCGGTCCCGGTTCTGCCAGGTGTGGCCTGCCACAGGGAACTAAGGTGCAAATTTACCTGGAGGCGAGGGAGAGTGGGCTATCACATTTTGAGATTGCAGATTCCCATCAGCCTGGATCCTCAGATCTCAGCTTCCTGACTAGCTTAGGTTCACAGCTAGGATCACAGGTTTGAGCCACTGATGCCCGGATCTGGAAGTGTTCCCGCCAGAAGTTTCTGTGAGATTTTCTTTTAGAGGCTTGGGATGACTTTTGGGGGCCAGCAGGGACGCTGAACCTTGAGCAGCTGTGGGACTCAACTCAAGGTTGATGGCGAGCAGAAAAGGCTGGGCTTTCGGAGGGGGCGTGGCTTCCGCGGGGGGCGGGGCCGGCGAAGGAGCTGGGCGTGGCGGGCGTGGTCTCGCTGAGCGTGCCGGCGGCCGAGCGGAACCTGGAATGGGCGTGGCTAGCGACGGGGCGTGGCTTGGGCGGTCCGGTAACATCCGGAGGTAATGTGCCGTGGCGACCTCAAGCGGGGCGGTGGAGAGGTCGGCTCAGTCCGGCGTCCCACGCGTCGCGGCGGCTGAGCGCAGGCGGCGCCGCGGGCAGCTAGCGGGCGCTGGGGCTTCGGCTGCACGGCGGAGGGCGTGGCCAGGAGGCCGCGCGGACCCGGAGGGCTTGTGGCCCTGGGTCGGCACCCCTTGCACCGGACAGGTGTGTCCGTGTTCCCGGGCCAGTCGTTCTCCCCCCGCCCCACCCCCCGTGTCGTAGCCCCTCCCCGGGCCCTGGACGCCCTCCGGTCTAGAGCTCCCCCGCGCGTTCCGGGCCGGGGCTCGGCCAGCACGCGGTCTCCAGTCCCCCCCTGCTGGGGACGCTGGGCTGAGTTGGATCGTGACCCCTGCTCGGTCTTCTCCCCCAGAGCCTGGCGGCTCTATCCCAAGCTGGAAACCCTGGCCCCGGGAGGTCGGGCCCCGCTCGGATCTCTCACAGCTGGGCCCCGGAGCCCGTGCATCGCCCCCCGTTACCGCAGCGCGCCGGGGACCGGGGATGTGGTCGGCGTCCCCGTCCTCCAGGGCGGCCGGCCGGGCGGCGGCGGGCCGGGACGTGCTGGCCGCCGACCTCCGCTGCAGCCTCTTCGCCTCGGCGCTGCAGAGCTACAAGCGGGACTCGGTGCTGCGACCCTTCCCCGCCGCCTACACCCGCCGGGACTGCAAGGACTTCGAGGCCCTGGTGAGTGCGCCCGGGGCCTGGCGAGGCCCCCCGGCCACGGGATCCTCCCCTCCTCTGGAACTTTCCATTCCCCCGCCAGCTCGGCCTTGGGAAAGTTTTCCAGTAGCTTAAAAAGAACATTTTTTTTTTAACCTCCCCCTGCCCTGGAGTTGTCACACTCGTGGGTCCTCTAGACCCACCATCTAGACTTGGATCTCCGGGTGAAGTCACTAAGGGACGGGCTTTGTGTCAGCGCAGCCCATCCAGGTGTGTTGACTTCCCTGATGACTGACAAGGCCTTTCATTTCCTGGAGAGCTGTCATAGCATCAAGCCTTCCAGGTAATCAGTCCAATCGTTGTTGGGGTCACCGAGAAAAATAGAACTTACCACCACGAATAGAACACCAAAGCTAACCCAGCATCCTTAAAGACACCGAAGTATTACTGGGCCAAGATGTGTTAATTTATGTTTGTGTATATGCTGGTCCTGGGGCTTGAACTCAAGGGATGGGCACTGTCCCTGATGTGGTTTGTGGTTGTTTTTGCTTTTGTTTTTTGATCAGTTGTGGGGTCTGAACTCAGGGCCCTGGGCCCTGTCCCTGCATTGATTTGCTCAAGGCCAGTGCTCTACTACTTTGAGCCACAGCACCACTTCCTGTTTCCTGTTATTTTTTTTGGGGGGGGGGAAACAAGAGTCACATGGACTTTTCTGCCCAGGCTGACTCTGAACCATGATCCTCATATCTCAGCCTCTTGAGTAGCTAGAATTGCAGGTGTGAGCCACCCACACTCGGCTAAAGTATTGAAAGGCTAGCCAAAGTTACATATATATATATATATATATATATCAAGAAAAAATATATTTATATATATATATCAAGATAATACAAGAAAAAAAAGTAGGCCAGTGTCATTCATAAGGATAAATGAAAAAAATTCTTTATAGTTGGGCACCAGTGGTTCACACCTATAAACATAACTATTCAGGAGTCTGAGATCTGAGGATCATGGCTTAAAGCCACCTTAGGCGAGTTTATTAATCAGTTAACCAATTAACCAGCAAATATCTGAAAGTTGAAGGAGACATGCTAAAGTGATCTGGGACCAGCTGTGGCAGCTTGTAGGGAGCAGAGCAAAAGTGCAGGGCCCTAAATTCAAGCTTCAGTACAAACACACACAGAAATTCTCTACAAAACATTAAGATTGGGCCAGGAGTTTGGCCTAGTGGTAGAGTGCTTGCCTAAGGACTGTGCTCAGACCCTGAGCCCAAGCCCCAGGACTGGCAAAAAAAAAAAAAAAAAAAGCCAAAAGACAGTGCTTAGGCCCTGAGCCCTGAGTTCAAGCCCTAGGACTGGCCAAAAAAAAAAAAAAAGTTGTTCAAGGACAGAGCCCACACTTTGAGTTCAGGCACCAGGACCAGCAAAAGGAAACAAAGACAAACCACTAAGGAATATGACAAAATGGTAAAATGCTAGCCTTTAACAAGAGAGTTCAGGAACAGCCCCAGGTCCCTCAGTTCAAGCCCCACGATTGACAAAACAAAAAGCAAAAACAACAAAAAAACTACAGAGGTGCAGCATGGTGGCTCAGGCCTATAATCCTAGCTACTCAGGAGGCCGAGATCTGAGGATCAAGGTTCAAAGCCAGCCCGGTCACAAAAGCACAAAAGGACCTGAGATTCTTATCTCCACTTAACCTCTAGAAAACAGGAAATTGGGCTCTGCTCAAGGGTAGGGTTTTAGCTTTGAGCTCCAGGACAACGCCCAGGCCCAGAGGTAGGGCAATAGCCTTGAGCTTAAGAGTTCAAGGACAGCACCCAGACCGAGCTCAAGCCCCATGACCCTGGGAGTTTGGCCTAGTTGTAGAGTGCTTGCCTAGCAGGCACAAGGACCCAGGTTTGATTCCTCCATACCACATACATAGAACAAGCTGGAAATGGTGCTGTGGCTCAAATAGTAGGGTTCTAGTCTTTTTTTTTTAATAATTTTTTATTGTAATTAATAAAAGGGTTACATGATATGAGGGAAAAAAAACAGGGATAATGCTCAGGTCCTGAGCTCAAGCCTAGGATTGGCAAAAACAAACACACACAAATTCTAGGGTAGAGGTTGTGGTCAGTTGTGGAGATGGACCTAGCATGCCTGAGTTAGAGCCCTAGCACTAGAAACCCAAGACCCCAAAACCAAACTAGCAGATCCTGTCAGGTGCTGGTTGCTAATACCTGTAATCCTAGCTATTCAGGGCCTGAGCCCTGTCCTTGGACTTTCTCAAGGCTAGAGCTCTACCACTTGAGCCTCAGCACCACTCCTGGCTTTTTTCTATGTATATGGTACTGAGGAATTGAACCCGGGTCTTCATGCATGCTAGGCAAGCACTCTACCACTAGGCCAAACTCCCGGCCCTTGTCCTTGGGCTTTTGCAAGTCTAGAGCTCTACCACTTGAGCCACAGCACCGCTTCTGGCTTTCCTATGTATGTGGTACCAAGGAATCAAACCTGGGTCTTCGTGTATGCTAAGCAAGCACTCTACCATTAGGCCAAACTCCTGAGCCCAACTTTGCTAACTCTTGATTGCATGCACATATAATACCACTTACAGCGACAGTTGCATCCTATAGTTGAGCACGTTAACATTCTTAGTTTGAAAAGCTGAAGACTACACAAAACTCCCATGAGCTTAGACCATATTCTGTACAAAATTAAACAAGCTGGGCTGGTGGCTCATTCCTATAAAACTAGAGATGTGAGGATTTCAGTTCAAAGCTAGCTCAGGCACGGAAGTCTTCGAGACTCGTCATCTCCAATTGATAGCCCCCCCCCCCAAAAAAAAAAAAAGAAAAAGCTAGAAGTGGAGGAGTGGCTCAAGTGGTAGGGCACAAGCTTTGGGCAGAAAATCTTGGAGGGTCCCCCTGAGTTCAAGCTCAAGTATGGCACACAGATGCAAAAAGAAAAAAAAAAAGCCCCTTTTGAGTTCAGAGCTTTCAGAGTTTGGAATGATCTGGAAAGGAATTGAAAGCATGCGAATTTCCTCTGTTGAGGAAATGTTAGGGAAGGAGAAATAAGGAAGGCTTGCAATATTCCCATTTCACCACTAGAGGGGGCCTGGTTATCACTCTAGCAGAAGCCTTACTAATGGAGGTTTTCACCACTTCAGCTTGCAGATGTCCACAGGTTACCTAACCTGAAGGAACTTTTGCAATCCTCCGAAGACAAAGACCAGTGGGCCTGGGACCTGGTGAGCTGGATCTTGTCCTCCAAGGTCCTGACGATCCACAGTGCAGGGAAAGCTGAGGTGAGACTTCGATCTGTTAGGATCACAGCTTCTCCCAGGGTTCAAGACAGTAATCAATCCAGCAATTCCAAATCTCCCTTGTGAACCAGAGTGACTTGGCAGCTTGTGGAAAATACCAATTCCTGGGCCCTGGATTCAGGGGTTCTGAGCCTGTCTGGAGGACCATGTGCTGGCATACTGGCAGAGCAGTGCTGTGTGATCTTGAGCTGATTCTTGGGTGGATTTCAGCATCTGTTTCTTCCTCTGTAAAGTGGAGATTTTACTAGGATACTTCCTCAGGAACTGTGGGATTGAATTCACACTGTGAGCAGTGCCTAAGCAATGGAAAATGTTGAGTTGGTTCCCCTTTATTTAGGGAGTACTGCAGATGACTCTGATAAAAGAGGACTCTACTTTTTTTTTTTTTTTTTGGCCAGTCCTGGGGCTTGAACTCAGAGCCTGGGCACTGCCCTTGGGTTTTCTCAAGGCTAGAGCTCTAGTATTTGAACCAAGCAATCGAACTCAGGTCTTCATGCGTGCTAGGCCAAACTCCCGGCCCATCCCCATTTAAAAAAAAAAAAACAAAAACCAGTGTATTTTATTTCCCTAATGGCATTGCATCTCTTTATGTTTTCAAGTTTGAAAAGATCCAGCAGCTGACCGGTTCCTCTCACATGGCTGTCCCTGCCCCGGACTTCCTTTTTGAGATTGAATACTTCAACTCCGCCAATGCAAAATTTTATGAAACCAAAGGAGAACGAGAGCTGTTCTACGCCTTTCATGGCAGCCGCCTGGAAAACTTCCATTCTATCCTCCACAGTGGCCTTCACTGCCACTTGAACAAGGTGTCCCCAGGGGCCCCAGCTCCCATGGGAGGGAGTGGGGCACAGGGGTAGGGACCGGAATTCTGGGGGGGTTGGTAGAGAGCAGAGTGTGGGTGAGTGTGTTTGCCTAACCACTGAGGGTGTGGTCTCAGAACAGCCTTTTTTTTTTTTTGGATGCTTAATTGGAAATAAGTGTCTCATAGAAGTAACAGTGTCTCTTGGAAGGTGGAAAAAAATGCAGAATTTTACGTTTACAAATGACCTGAGACTTTTTTTTTTTTTTTGCCAGTCCGGGGCTTGAACTCAGGGCCTGAGCACTGTCCTTGGGCTTTCTCAAGGCTAGAGCTCTACCACTTGAACCACAGCACCACTTCCAGCTTTTTTCTGTATATGTGGTCCCAAGGAATCAAACCCAGGGCTTTGTGCAAGCTAGGCAGGCACTCTACCACGAAGCCAAACTTTGGGCCCCTTAGGTGTACCTTTGACCTCTTGAGCCTGTAACTTACAAGGTCTCTAATAGATTGCTATGGTGCTGACAGACTGAGGAGTGTCAGGGGTGGCCAGGCTTGGCTTTCTATATACATCCTGGAAGGCATTACAAAAGAAAATGTCACTGGAGGGCCAGTGCCTCTTACCTGTCATCCCAGCTGCTCCTGAGGCTAAGATCTGAGGATCATGGTTCAAAGTCAGCCTGGGCAGAAAAATCCCTGAGACTCATCTCCAAGTAACCATCCCCAGAGAGCTAAAAGTGGAACTGTGGCTCGGATGATACAATAGTAGCCTTGCACACACACACACAGAAAAGGTTAGGGACAGCGTCTTCTCTTCCCCTCCTTCTCTCCCTGTCTCCTCTCCCTTCCTGTCTCCTCTCTCTCCTGTCTCCTCTGTCCTCTTTCCTCTCTGTCCTCCTCTCTCTCATCTCCCCTCTCTCCCTCCCTCCCTTTCCCTCCCTCCCTCCCTTTCCCTCCCTTTCCCTCCCTCTGTTCCTCTCCCTCTCTCCCCTTCTCTTCCCCTTCTCTTCCCCTTCTCCTCCCCTTCTCCTCCCCTTCTCCTCCCCTTCTCTTCCCCTTCTCTTCGCCTTTCTCCCCCTCTCTCCCTCTTCCCAGTCCAGGGGCTTGAATTTGGGGCCTGGGCTTTGTCTCTGAGCCTCTCTGCTCAAGGCTAGCACTCTACCACTTGAGCCACGGCATCACTTCTGGCTTTTTTCTGTGTTTGTGGTACTGAGGAATCGAACCCAGGGCTTCATGCATGCTAGTCAAGCACTAAGCCACATTCCCAGCCCCTGCTGAGGTTTTCTGTGTACAAAGGCTCTGTGTATTAAGCACCAAGGAAGCTGTAGCAGCTCTTCTCAGCTGGAGGAAAGGGCAGGGCAGGTAGTGGGGAGGCTGGGGGTTGTTCTTCCAGCCTTGTCTGTGAGAGGCTGGCTCCAGGAGCAGGGGCTTAGTGGGGGCTGATGCAGCCCTGAGGCTAGCTGAGCCGTTCTCATGCCTGCTGCATCTGATTAATGCTGGGGGTTTGCTTGTTTACGCTGGCTCTCACTTTATTAGTCTGGCTAGGCCACTGGAACCAAGGGGCCTCTGCCTTACCCTGGAGATGTGGTCTTCAGGTTAGTGGTCTCATACACCAAATTATCATCCTCATCCTCCCTCCTCCCCCCCCACTCCCTCCCTCCCTCCCTCGCACCACCCTCCCTCCCTCTCTCCCTCTCTTCTTCTTTCTCTCCCTCTCTCTTTCCCTTTCTCTTCCTCTCTCTTCCTCCCCCTTCTCCTGCCCCTCCTCTCCCTCTTCCCCCTCTTCCCCCTCTTCCCCTCCCCCCTTTATTTTGATGCTGGTTCGAGGCTTCGGGTTTTAGCTGCTTAGCAGCATCTAAGAACTCTCGAGTGACTCAAAACTATCTCTGGATGTCGGGTGCTCGTAGCTGTCACACCCTGCCTTACTAGCTTTCCATCCTGGGGGTGGGGAGAGAACACCAACTTAGCACCCATCACCAGGGAGCTGCATCCTAGAATCTATTTTGGATGTCTCTGTTTTGTTGTGAGGCCAGGGATGATACAGCAGGCCTCCCGGCCTTCCACATGCCAGGCCAGCCTGCCCTCTACCACTGAGCTAACACCCCCGGTGATTTTTCTGGAAATCATCTTGGCCATCACCATCAACACAAAGCATAAAATTTACCCTTCCCTTCATGTCTGCTTCTCATCTGGTTACAGTTTCTTGTCGCAGAAATTCCTTTCTTTTCCAAGTAATGACTCAGATTGTCCTCTCTGGCAGGTAGAACCTTTCCCTGCATCGGGGTGTGACTTGACACACACATCGGCCAAATGATGCTCTTTCCTTCCTTATTATTCTTTGTTTTGTTTTCCTTTGATCACTAGTGGGGCTTGAACTCTGGGCCTGGGCACTGTCCCTGAGCTCTTCAGCTCAAGGCTAGCACTCGACTACTTTAGTCACAATGCTACTTCCGGATTTCTGGTGGTTGATTGGAGATAGGAGTCTCATGGGGGGCCGGGAGTTTGGCCTAGTGGTTAAAGTGCTTGCCTAGCATGCATGAAGACCCAGGTTCGATTTCTCGGTACCACATACGTAGCAAAAAGCCAGAAGTGGTGCTGAGGCTCAAGAGGTAGAGCTCTAGCCTTGAGAAAGTCCAAGGACAGTGCTCAGGCCCTGAGCTCAAGCCCAGGACTGGCAAAAAAAAAAAAAAAAAAAAAGAGTCTCATGGACTGTTGTGCCCAGGCTGGCTATGAACCGTGATCCTCCGATCTCAGCCTCCTATGTAGCTAGGGTCCCAGGGGTGAGCCCCTGGTGCTGCTCCTGGCTCTTGCAGGAGCCTAAGTTTCTTTTCCTCAAGCTTTTTGGTGATTCATTGATAGGAGTTACATGCACTTTTCTACCTGGGCTGGCTTTAAATGGAGATCCTCAAATCTCAGCTTCCTGAATAGCCAGGATTACAGGTGTGTGTGTGAGCCGGGGGTGGCTGGCTTCACAGAAAGTTTCTCCAACTTGCCTGCTTGTTGGAACATCCAGGCTGAACTCTGTTTGGACGCATATCTCTGGGCTCTTTCACTCATCCATGACCACAAGGTAGTGCAGGTTTGCCAGGCCGGGTGACCAAATCTGCAGTCAGCTAAAGCATTGCCAGATGGGAATGTATTTAGTGAAGAAACCCTCACCAGGAAGTCATAGGTGTTTCCATCCTATTGTCATGCCTGCTGGTTTTTTTTTATGCCTGGGGCTTGAACTCAGGGCCAGGGCACTGTCCCTGACATTTTCTTTTGCTCAGGGCTGGTGCTCTGCCACTTGAGCTATCGTTCCACCTCTGGCTTTTTGATTGATTGTTTGCTGGTTAATTGAAGATAGGAATCTCATGGATTTGTCTGCCCTGGCTGGCTTTGAACCTTGATCCTTAGATCTCGGGGTCCTAAGTAGGTAGCATTACAGGCATGGGTGAGCAGCGCCTCGCCAGTGTGTTATGTCCCGCAGTGTCAGCTCTGCTCACCCCTGTGCTTCTTCCTTTTGGGCCTCTGCCCCACAGACATCGTTGTTTGGAGAGGGGACCTACCTCACGAGTGACTTGAGCCTGGCCCTCATTTATAGTCCCCACAGTCACGGGTGGCAACGCAGCCTCCTGGGACCCATCCTCAGCTGTGTGGCTGTGTGTGAGGTCATTGACCACCCGGATGTCAAGTGCCAAGCCAAGAAGAAGGGTAAGTGGGTATTTAGTTCAAGCCTGGCTGCAGGCCCTTCTGCTGGGTGTCATGTGTTGGGGGTGAGGGGCTACTGGAGAGCGCAAGACAGCGGGCTGCCGGAGAGGAGAGAAAAGTCTACATAGGCATTGAGCATGGATGGATGTGGTCACTAACTACAGGTCTGGGGCAGGGAGAGCCAAGAGGAGGCAACAGGGCCCACAATTTCCTGAACCATTTGGATAGGGCATGGTGTCTCTTCTTGTGTGTGTGTGTGTGTGTGTGTGTGTGTGTGTGTGTGTGTGTACTGGTTGTGGGGCTCAAACTTGAGGCCTGGGTGTTGTCCCTGAGCTCTTGTGTTCAAGGCTTGTGCTCTACCACTTGGAGCCACAGCATCTCTTCTGGTTTCCTAGTGGCTCATCAGAGACAAGCATCTCATGGTCTTTCCTGCTTAGGCTGGCTTTGAACTGCAGTCCTCAGATCTCAGCCTCCCAAGTAGTTAGGAATACAGGAGTGAGCCATCAGCATCCAGGGGCCCTGGTCTGGAAGTAGGTCTTATTTGTGGTTCAAAGCTACCCCAAGCAGGAAAGAAATCCACGAGACTCTGATATCTCATTAACCTGCCCCAAAGCTGGAAATGGAGAGCCTTGAGTGGAGAAGAAAGGATAGCAACAATCAAACTATCAAACTCTGAATTTAAGCCCTAGTACCAGCACTAAAAACAAAACAGTATTTACTAAGTTAAAATCGAAGGATACCAGGTCTAGACCCTCTGAGCCACCCTGATGTGTGCTGAAATGAAGCCCCCAGTGGATAAGAGGGGTATTTGAAATTAGAAAGAACAAGTTCAGGGATTTGCAGGGAGTGGTGAACTGCCCCCACCCTTCTGTACAGCCCTGATGTGTTCTGTAGACTGTTTTCCCCTGGCCTCCTGCTGTGTTGTCCTGCTCCAAGACAGAGAGGAGTCAGAGAACCATCATTCCAATCTCCAAATGGGCCTGTCAGTTTGACTCTAAAAAGGAGAATTTCAGAAGACAGATTGTTCTGGCCTCTAATGTAAAACAACTGGGATCCTACAGACCTAGCCCAGGTCTGCCACCGCCCTCCCAGACCAGACAGCAGGAATATGTTTGCATTTGTATTTCTTAGGAACTTTGTACACAGTGACATGAAACATCCAAACTAAACCTCACAGCCTCTGCTGGCACGCAGCTTTGCTCTCTCCTCGCCATCCCACCCCCCGCCCCCCGCCCCGCCTCATCGCGAGAAACTGTTAAAGTTATTAAAAGAAAAGTTAAATCCAGGCCCTGGTGGCCTATAATTCTAACTCAGATCTGAGGATTGCAGTGTGAAGCAAGTTCATGAGACTCTTATCTCTAGTTAATCACCAAAAACGCTGGAAGCAAAGATGTGATTCAAGTGGTAGAGTACTAGCCTTAAGCATAAAAGTTTAGGGTCAGCTCTCAGGTCCTGTGTTCAAGTTCTGGGACTGGCACAGAAGAAAAGGAAAAAAAATTGTCTTGCCAGTTACTGGTGGCTCATACCTAGCATTATAATCCTAGTTACTCAGGTAGCTGAGATGCCACAGCAGAAAGATCCCTGAGACTCTTATTTCCAGTCAACTAACAAAAAAGCCTGAAGTGGAGCTATGGCTCAAGTATGGTACAGCATTAGCCTAGAGTGAAAAAGCCCAGAGACGGTGCCCAGACACTGAGTTCAAGCCCCAGTAACTGCACAAACAAATTGAAATCTCATTAGGAAGGGTGAAAGAAAAGTATTCTAGGAAGCTCAAATCTAGTGTGGATTATTATTTGATTGATTGATTGATTGGTTGCCAATCCCAGGGCTTGAATTCAGGGCCTGGGCACTGTCCTTGGACACTTTTTGCTCAAGGTTAGTGCTCTGCCACTTGAGCCACAGCACCATTTCTGGCTTTTTTTCTGTTCATGTGGTACTGAGGTATCGAACCCAGGGCGTCATGTATGCTAGGCAAGCGCTGTACCACTAAGCTTCGTTCCAAGCCCTAGCATGATTTACTCAAGGCTTTATTCCGGATCAAGCAAGCCCTCTTGTCAGTGTTAGCATCATCATCATCATTTTCACATTTGAAAGCAGAATGCCATGCTTACTAGGTAGATTCTCTATCACTTGAGGCATATTTTTGTTTGTTTGTTTGTTCTTATTTAGTTATTCTTCAGATAGAGTTAACTCACACCACAATTCTCCTACTTACCTTTGTATAGCTAGAATTACAGGCATGTACCATTATGTCCAGCCCTAGCCTATTTTTATTGTCATAGTTGTCAGTTTGCTTCTTCCCTCTGCTTTCCCCCACATAGTTGAGTTTTATTCTTTCTTGTTTCTCCTCCTGTCTGCCTGCCTGCCTTCCTGCGTCTCCTATTTGGAAGCTATTTAACACACACACACACACACACACACACACACACACACGCACACACATACACCCATTGCTCGGTGTGTCAGGGCTTCTGTACCTTAGGATGAGGTGGCTTGGTTCATTTCTGTCCTCATTTGCTTCTTCAGTTGTATTTCCCTCATTTAGATTCCAAGGAAATAGATCGTGGAAGAGCCAGGGTGAGGCATAGCGAGGGGGGAGACGTGCCCCCTAAGTACTTTGTGGTCACCAACAACCAGCTGCTGCGCCTGAAGTACCTGCTGGTGTACTCGCAGAAGCAGCCCAAGAGGTAAGAAGGAGCGAGGGTCCTGCCTGGGGGCCCGGAGAGGACGGAGGGGCTGAATCCACACACTGATTTTGTCTTCTCCCCCTGCTTAGCCCCTGGCCTGATCAGGCCTCCACTTTGTTTGAAGCGTTGACAGCAGGCTTCAGGATAGGGAGGAGGGGAGGAGTCTGGGCTTTTCTCAAGGTTAATGCTCTACCACTTGAGCCATAGCACCACTTCCAGCTTTTCTATGTATGTAGTACTAAGGAATTGAACCCTGGTCTTCGTACATGCTAGGCAAGCACGTTACCACTAGGCCCAACTCCTGGCCAGTACTTTTCTTTTCTTTCTTTCTTTACTTTTTTTTTTTTTTTTTTTGGTCAGTCATAGGGCTTGAACTCAGGACCTCGGTTCTGTCCTTGAGTTTTTGGGCTCAAGGCTAGCAGCACTCTACCACTTTGGAGATAGTGGTCTCACAGACTTTCCTTCTTTGCCTGGCTTTGAATGGAGATCCTCAGATCTCAGTCTCTTGAGTAGCTAGGATTATAGGTGTAAACCACACACCTGGAAGGTGTTGAAGCAGGGGTTTGTAGCTCGGTGGTAGAGTGCCTGCCTTGTATACTTGAGACTCTGGGGTTTATTCCAGTGCTATAAGAGATAAAACAAGCAAAGTGAACACTGTCCTTGGGCTTTCTCAAAGCTAGAGCTCTACCACTTGAGCCACAGCACCACTTCTAGCTTTTTCTGTGTATGTGGTACTGAGGAATTGAACCCGGGTCTTTGTGCATGCTAGGCAAGTACTCTACCACTAGGCCAAACTCTTGGCCCCTCAGCTGATTTTTTTGATGTAAAAATTCCATTTGTTCCACCCTTCTCCGTGAGCCTTTTTTTTGTTAGTTTGCTTTTTGTGCTGGTCCTGGGACTTAAATTCAAGGCCTAGATGCTGTCTCTGAATATTTTTGACTAAGACTAGTGCTCTATTGCTTGAGTCAAAGCTCCACTTCTTTCTTTTTAGACATTCATTGGAGATAAGAACTGGGCCCTGGTAGCTCATGCCTGTAATCCTAGCTACTCAGGAGGCTGAGCCCTGGGGATTTCGGTTCAAAGCCAGCCCAGGCAGGGAAGTCTATGAGACTCTTATCTCCAGAAAACCAAAAGTGACACTGTGGCTCAAAGTGGTAGAGCTCTAGCCTTGAGCTGAAGAGCTCAGGGACAGCAGCCAGGCCCAAAGTTCAAGCCCCATGACTGAAAATAAAAAGAGTCTCATGGACTTTCCTGCTCCATGTGATTTGGAATATAATCATGAGATCTCAGCCTCTTGAGTAGCCAGGTTTATAGGCATGAGCTGGAAGTGTGTACTTAATGCACAGTTGGAGGTCTTATAACCTCTCCCAATGGGTCAGAGAGGATTTCCCCAGCTCACATTTATATTTATACATGTGTAGAGTGAAAAGATCTTTTTTTACTAAATAACCTGTTACCATCTGGGCCAGATTCCCTGATGAGGGTCATTCTTTTAGATACTGAGTCCTTCTTAAGGGCAGTTGGGTTATGAAAGGAAGGAAAAAAAAAAAAGAACTTAGAAAAGGGGAATTCAGGATGAGCTCATTGCCTAGCTGTCCTTGTACATTTAGAAAATGTTCTGTTGAAAGACTCTTTGATGCCAGAGCAAACAAAATCCCAGATTTCTCTAGGAAGGCAGCACGAAATTTCTTACAGCTCACGCAGAGAATGAAATTCATCATTTCATCTTCTTTGAGCCAGAACTTGTTGTCTATACTTCATTTTTTTTTTTTTTATGTTTTTCTTCTATCACCAACCTCACTCATTTTCTTCTTCAGCAGGGCCTCAAGCCAGTTCTCCTGGTTTTCCAGCCATTGGTTTCTGGTCATGATGTCCCTGTATCTGCTGCTACTGCTTTTAGTGAGCATTATCAACTCTAATTCCTTCCAGCATCTTTGGAATCGTGCAAAGAGATGATTATGTGGGCATTTGGTATGGATAACCGTCTCAGCCACGTGCCTTAAAATCTTCATTCTCTACCTCTGGTTCTTCACTTCAGCCAAGCCAAGTCTGAGGACCAATTAGAGGACCACAGGACAACTTCACAGATGCCATAAATGGACTGATGGCCTTTGAAGATGTTCCCAGATGTACTTTAGTGACATTGTGTATAGGGGAATGTCTGGCTCTTCAGTGGAAGGTTCTAGGGGTGCCCTTTTATTCACTGCTTCCTAAATAGTCTTCTGGAATTGACTTTTTTTTCCCCCCCAGCCAGGGCCAAAGGAAAAAGTCCTGCCACGTTTAAGAATCAAGTATTCAAGCTGCCCGTGGTATGTTGACAGTCATTCCTGGCAGAGGTCGGATGTTTTCTAATGCCTTCTGGAAGATTGATTGTGTGCAGTGGGAATTATCAATCACCAGGCAAGCAGTTTCCTTGTTTTGACTCAAGACACCCAAGAGAGACAGTCCTGTTTCTCATAAAAAAGAAAAAAAAAAAACACAATTCAGTGAGGTTGTTTTGGATGCCGTCAGCTTTTGTGTGCCAGTGCAAAACATTTTAACAATTTTCTCAAATCAACAAACAGCCTTCTGCTCTACTAGCAGGCAATAGAAAAGGAATCAGGCTTTTTTTTTTTAGACAATGAGTAACTCAAGTTGTCTTTTCCTACAAACTACTAACTGCTGATTGAGTGCAGCTGAGGAGCAACCAAATCCTTTCTACTCTGGAAAAAAAAAATAGCTGTTTCACAAATTAGTCTCTGTGAGCTCAGTACAATGGGGAAATTTCTAAACCAAGAGCACACCATTTGGCCAAGATCCATAGTGTCTTTCATAGCTGTGTTTTAGACAGAGGAATCTGGAGTGGCTGGTTTACTGGTGTCTTTAACCTTACCAAGCTGCCCTGATTGTGGCCTGCCTGTCACAAGTGCCATGATGCTGGTCTCTAGGGATTAGGAGCCTGCCCCAGTGTGCCATGTTATCTGCCAGAATCAAGCGTTCTTCAGAGCCATTCCAAGTCTTTGGGACTTGGCCTGGACTTTAAAAAAAGTTTGTAGCAGGGACCGGAAGTTTGGCCTAGTGGTAGAGTGCTTACCTAGCATGCACAAAGACCTGGTTTCAATTCCTTGGTACCACGTACTTAGAAAAAGCCAGAAGTGGTGTTGAGGCTCAAGTGGTAGAGCTCTAGCCTTGAGAAAAATCCAGGGACAGTGCTCAGGTCCTGAGCTTAAGCCCAGGACTGGCAAAAAAAAAAAAAAAAAAGTTTGTAGCAAAAAAAATGTTGTAGGGGCCAGGAGTTTGGCCTAGTGGTTAAAGTGCTTGCCTAGCATGCATGAAGACCCGGGTTCGATTCCTTGGTACCACATACATAGACAAAAGCCGGAAATGGTGCTGAGGCTCAAGTGGTAGAGCTCTAGCCTTGAGAAAGTCCAAGGACAGGGCTCAGGCCCTGAGCTCAAGCCCAGGACTGGCAAAAAAAAAAAAAAAAATGTTGTAGCTGGGCTGGGCTGGGAGGGCTTGCCTAGTATACACGAAGCCCTGAGTTTGATTCCTCAGTACCACATATACAGAAAAGGTGGAAGTAGCACTGTGGCTCAAGTGCTAGAGTGTTAGCCTTGAGCAAAAAGAAGCTTGGGGGGGGGGCAGGAGTTTGGCCTAGTGGTAGAGTGCTTGCCCAGCATGCACGAAGACCCGAGTTCAATTCCTCGGTACCCCACATACATAGCAAAAAGACGGAAATGGTGCTGAGGCTCAAGTGGTAGAGCTCTAGCCTTGAGAAAGTCCAAGGACAGTGCTCGGGCCCTGAGCTCAAGCCCAGGACTGGAAAAAAAAAAAAAAAAGAAGCTTGGGGATAGTGCCCTAAGTTCAAGCCCCAGAACTGGCAAAAAGAAAAATAAAAATTAAAAACAATGTGGCTGCACAGAGAGCCACATCCCATGAAGAAGTCTCCATTTCTTCTCCCTGTTGGCTTTCAGCCATAATGGAGCTTCACTTATATGGCAATGAGATTGCTGTAATGAAGGTGGAAGCATTAGCTACACACTGGTGGCTCCTACCTCTAAGCCTAGCTACTCGGGGGGCTAAGATCTGAGGATTGTGGTTCAGGTCATGCTTGGACAGGAAAGTCTGTTAGACTCTTCGATTTCCAGTTGACTAGCAAAATGCTGGAAGTGGAACTCTGGCCCAAGTGTTAAGAGTGCAGTCTTGAACAGAGAAACTAAGGGACAATACCCAGACCATGATTTCAAACCACAGTACTGGCACGAAAAAAATTAGCAGGGTGCAGTGGCTCACACCTGAATCCTAGCTACTCAGGAGGCTGAGATCTGAGGATCAAGGTTCAAAGCCAGCCCTGGCACAAAAGGACCTGAGACTCTCATCTCCAACTAACCTCTAGAAAATGGGAAATGGGGCTTGGCTCAAGGGTAGGGTGGTAGCCTTGAGCTAAAGAGCTCAGGGACAGCACCCAGGCCAAGTTCAAGCCCCAAGACCCACCCAAAAAAAAATTAAAAGTAGGGAAAAAATTATTTTCTATACTTTGTAAAGTTGTGAAAGAGCCACTGTCACAGTTTTTACATTGAATATTGGAACATTTAAAAAAATAAAGGTATTTTCCTAATTACTAAGGTCTGACTATTTTCAGCTTCATCACAAATTTGCTCTGTTCAGCATGTTATAGTCAAAAGCTGGGCGTGGATTGGGAATGTGGCTTAGTGGTAGAGTGCTTGCCTAGCATGCATGAAGCCCTGTGTTCGATTCTTCAGTACCATATAACAGAAAAAGCTGGAAGTGGTACTGTGGCTCAAGTGGTAAAGTGCCAGCCTTGAGCAAAAGAAGCTCAGAGACAGTGCTCAAGCCTTGAATTCAAGCCCCAGGACTGGCCAAAGAGAAAAGAAAAGCTGGTGTTAGTGGTTGACACTTGTAATTCTAGGTATTCAGGAGGATGAAATTTCCGAGGGTCACAGTCAAAAGCCAGCCTAGGCAGAAAAATCCAAATGACTCATTGCCAATTAATCACAGAAAAAGCCAGTAGTAGAGCAGTGGCTCAGGTGGTGAAGTGCTAGCAAAAAAGCTCAGGGACAGCAGCACCCAGGCCCAAGCCCTAGGATCAGCATCAAAAAAAAAAAAAAAAAGTATAGTGTGAGCCTTAAGGACAAAACCCATTTGGGGCTCTGAGGAGTTACATCAGCTCAGAACTAGGGTAATGGGCACACCGTGGGCAATCTCTGGGGACCTATGAATGGAGAGATAGGAAGAAGGAAAACTCTGAATGAGGCTTAGACACCCTCAACCCAAGGCAGATCTCAAAAGTTCAAGGGCTGTAGGATAGGCCAGAGTGGTGGGGGGCAGGGTTGGGGGCTCCGAAGGCTGTGGCGGGGCCTCGTGCCTCATCAATGGAGAAAGAAGTAACCTCTTCCTAGAGTGAAATACCCACAGGACAAGAGTTTGCCTGGGACTGGATGGCAGAGGAGACTGAATGGGCATTCAGTTGGGGCCCCTAATGTCTTGGTGTTATGAAATGTAATGTCCTCAGAGCATTTGTCATCAGTGCCACTGTCCAGAGTACCACTCTGGAAGAGATGGTGAGTGGGTCTCCCAGATGAAAGGCATGCTAGGAAGGGCCCAGTGGGGTTTTGAATACATAAGAAGTGTGTAGAGGAGAAAGACACGTCAGAGGGTCGATTCAATATCTTTTTCTTTGTTCCCTGCTTGGGGGTTGAACTCAGGGCCTGGGCATTGTCCCTGAATTTTTGTTTTCAAGGCTAGCATTTTACCACTTGAGCCTTTGTGTTACTTGCAGTTTTTTGGTGATTAATTGGAGATAAGAATCTCATGGACTTTCTTGGTCTTGGCTAGCTTTGGACTTTGATCCTCAGATCTTGGCCGATGAATAGCTAGGATAATAGGTGTGAGCCATCAACTCGTAGCTTTCAGTGTCATTTCAGATGAATCCATTCCATTAAACAAGATTGTCTGCAAAGCCAGGAGTGGGTGGGGAGTTGGTACTTGAAGATTATGATTGAAGCCTGCTACTGGTGACTCACACCTATATTTCTAGCTCCTCAGAAGGTGTGATCTCAGGATTGTGGTTTGAAGCTAGCCCAGGCAAGAAAGTCCTTGAGACTCCTATCTCCAATAAACTACTTAGAAAAAAGCCACAAGTAGTGCTTTGACTCAAGTGGTAGAGTACTAGCCTTAAGCTCAAAGAGGGTCAGGGACAGCACCCATGATCCCTGAGTTCAAGTCCCAGGACAAGCAATCAAAATCAAGACTGTGATTGATGAAGTTATCTTTCTTCAGAACATGGCCCCATGGCATCTGAGCCCATGCACTGCTAAGCCCTAGAGATTTGTATTGGCTTAGAATCGGCCTCCCCACCCTCCCGGGTTGTCATGGTGACGATGCTTAGGCCCCGGGGCTTGGTGATTCAGTGACTCATGCCCCAAACAGGAGCACTCTCCCTAAACCCCTGCATAGCTCCCCATGTTTTTCCCCAATGCCCTCCTTTCTACTCCATCCCAGTGCCCAGTTTTCCATCTCTTGTCTTTTGTTTGTTTTTCTCTTTGTCAGTCTCTCCCCCCCCCCCCCCCGCCCCCATGGGTTTCTGTTTGTTTCCAAACTGTCTGGGACTATGTGCCATGCAGACAGTGTCCTGGGCTGCCTCTACCCTGATCTGGTTAGAAAAGGCCCCCACTCCTTTGCATGCATCTCCAACCTGACACTGGGCGCATGCAGAGGAAAAAACAAAATATCCCACATTCCAAAACAAGATAGAAACTGCCATCTCCACCCACTCTGCTGGCGCCCTTCTCCACCTGGAAAGGCTTTTCTGAAAATGTCCAGTGTTCCGCGGCAGGGTCCATAGATTGGAGGAGAAGTGAGGCTTTACTGAGAGTACTTCGTGTCACTCATTGGAACTATGCAGTATTAGGGGAAAAAAATCTTGCAACTGGGCACTGATAACTCACACCTATAATCCTAGCTACTTTGAAGGCTGAGATCTGAGGATCCAGGTTCAAAGCCAGCCCAGACAGAAAAGTCCTTGAGACTTTTTTTTTTTGTCAGTCCTGGGGCTTGAACTCAGGGAACTGTCCTCTGAGCTTCTTTTGCTCAATGCTAGCACTCTACCACTTGAGGTACCACACTACTTCAGCCTTTTTCTGTGTAGGTAGTCCTGAGGAATCATGGAAAAGAGCAAGAAAAATGTGAGTCAGGTATCAGTGGCTCATGCCTACAATCTCAGCTATTCAGGAGCCTGAGGACCTCAGTTCAAAGCCAGCCAAGCCCCAAAGAAAAGTTTATGAGGCTCTTATCCCCAATTAACCATCAAAAGCCACAGGTGAGTCTGTGAGTCCAGTGTTAGAGTGGCAGCCTTGAGTGAAAAAGCTAAAGGACAAAAGGACAGCTCCTTAACCCCGAGTTCAAGCTTCAGCTTTGGCATAGGAAAAAAAAAAGTTTGCTGAGTGAATGGATGAAAACGGAGTGAAATGGATGAAAAGATGCAAAAAAACTCCTCCCAGGATAGTGGAGAGTAATGGTAGATTGTCACCCAAAACGGGATTAAATTATACTTGAGAAGAAAATAATAAACAAGGCACTGTGGGTAGGTGATGTGGCTTGGTTTCCAGGAATCCCATTTGTTCCCAGCAGAAAAGTATATTTGGGGTTGGGGGGAGGAGCTGATGAGATGCGTGAGGCAGAATCTTGTGCTGCATTTAAAAATTATAATGGTGTTGAGAAAGGTCCAACTATTGGTTTGATGGTTTATTCATACTTTTTTGGTTGTTGGTTGGACTTGAACTCAAGTTCATGACCTCTTTGTGTTCCAGGCTAGTGTTCTACCACTTGAGCCATAACGCCACTTCTAGCTTTTGAGTGGTTAATTGGAGATAAGAGTCTGAGCGGTGCTGGTGGCTCATGCCTGTAACC
Source organism: Megascapheus bottae (assembly GCF_031878675.1). Taxonomy (NCBI): domain Eukaryota; kingdom Metazoa; phylum Chordata; class Mammalia; order Rodentia; family Geomyidae; genus Megascapheus; species Megascapheus bottae. Next base: position 8,956,422 of record NC_143533.1, read on the forward strand.
CTAGCTACTCAGGAGGCTGAGATGTGAGGATCACGGTTCAAAGCCAGCCCAGTCACAAAACGACCTGACACTCTTATCTCCAATTAACCTCTAGAAAATGGGAAGTGGGGCTTGGCTCAAGGGTAGGGTGGTAGCCTTAAGCTGAAGTGCCAAGGGACAATGCCCAGGCTGAGGGGTAGGGCAGTAGCCTTGAACTGAAGAGCTCGGGGACAGCACTGAGGCCAAGTTCAAGCCTCATGACCTACAAAAAAAAAAAAAAGAGTCTGGGGTGGGGGGTGGTCTTTTCTGTCCAAGCTGGATTTGAACAGCGATCTTCAGGTCTCAGCCTACTGAATAGCTAAGACTAGGTGTGAGCCAACCAGGCCAGCTGCTGATTGGTTTTTGAGACACTATAACTCAGGGTAGTCTTGAACTCATCATCTTCCTGCCTCAGTCCTGAGTTCACATCTGGTTGCCCTGTCCCTCTTCATCACTGCAGAATCAGGAGGCAAATTCAGAGACTCACATGGCATTGAATGAGAGGCAGTTGGGCGTGTGTGGGGGGAGGGTCTCCCCCCCCTCCCCGCCTTGTTCAGAGCTCAGCCTGATCTGATTAGGGCTTCTCTGACACCATGTATCCAGGGATTTCCAACAGCCAAGTCCTCCCGATGCTCTGAAACGTTTGGACATGAGAGAATAAACGCCTCTCCCTGTCTGAGTCTGGCCATCTGTATGGAGCCTCATTCCTGTCTTGGCTGTACTGGCCGCTGGGGCTGCAGCCCCCGTGTCCACTTCCAGCAGCAGCCTGGGGGACCTGCCAAGGGGAAGGGGAGGAAGAAGAGGTTACTGAGCATGTCCAGGTTAGACAGGACATTCCTATTTGACCAGGGATTGTACCAGGTACTTCAGCCAGAAGCCCCTTTGGACACAGCCTTGTGTTTGTGATGACAGTTGTCAGTAAAGAGGAAATAAATAGGCCACTGTCCCTGAGATCCCAGCCCCTTCACCTCTGCTGAATCTGTGGTCAACCCATCTAAACAACTGATTTTTTGTGAGTCCTGGGGCTTGAACTCAGGGCCTGGGTGCTGTCCCTGAGCTCTTTTGCTCAAGTCTAGTGTTCTACCCTTTTGAGCCACAGCTCTCCTTCTGGTTTTCTTCTGGTTCATTAGAGATAAGCGTCTCCTAAACTTTCTTGCCTGGACTGGCTTTGAACTGTAATCCTCAGAGCTCAGCCTCCTGTGTAGCTAGGATTACAGGTCTGAGCCATCAGTGCGCAGAGCATCAATAGCTGGTTTCGTAGAAGTAGACACTGACAGTTAGGATAGAAGTAAGATTAGAAGCTGCCGTCTTTCGTTCTTACAGCCTGCTAACTCTGGACCTTGTGGCTGCAGTGACGAGCTTGTGGTTTGGGACATAGCGTGTTTTCATCCTCCGTCTGTTTTGGAGATCAGGCTGTTGGTGAAGCCATTTCCTGAGGAAGAAGGCCCCTTGGCAAAGCATTTCGCCAGGTGCTCCTAAATCATCGCATCGGAAACAGAGCTGGGGCAACAGCGCCTATGTGGGGCTCTGCCATTACCCAGAGTGAAGCCCAACCTGGACTTGGCGAGACTACAAGAAAGCAGCCTCAACACTCCCCATCTGCTTTTTTGACACTGCGATTGTGGGGGAGATTGCAGGGCTGGACCAATTCCTCTAGGAGCCCCTGAAATGCAGACAAAAGAGGTGGGAGCAGACAGTGTGGGATTCCTCGGGGGGGGGGTCTCTGTGGGCAGGTGTCTCCCCCCTTCCCTGCCCCTGAGTCTGTCTCAGGCCAATGGCTCTGCTTTTGGGTGGATCAGAGGCAGTTTATGCCGTTCATCTGGCTTTGGCTGTGTTGCTGCTTAAGAGCTGGGTTCTAGGTAGACATGCTGTGGACTGAGACTAGTGTGACTCCATGTCACTGTGGATGTACACCTGTGGATGGGGTCTCTCTGTGTTCTCTTCTCCTCTTCCTCCTCCCTCCTCATTTTCTTCTTCCCCTGAGCCCTCCCCTCTCTTCATCTTCTTCCATCTCATCTTCATCTTGAATTCAGGGTGTAGTGCCATCCCTTAGCTATTTCACAGAGGCTGACACTCTACAGTTAAGCCACAACTCCATGTATGGCTTTTTTGGGGGGGGATTTATTGGAGATAAGAGTCTCATGGACTTTTTCTCCAGGCTGGCCTTGAACCACAGCACTCAAATCTCAGCCTCCTGAGTAGCAGTACTTTACAGGTGTGAGTCACCAGCACCCAGCCTGGCTGTGATTTTTATTTATTTATTTATTTATTTTGCCAGTCCTGGGCTTGGGCTCAGGGCCTGAGCACTGTCCTTGGACTTTCTCAAGGCTACAGCTCTACCACTTGAGCCTCGGCACCACTTCCAGCTTTTTTCAATGTATATGGTACCAAGGAATCGAACTCTGGTCTTCGTGCATGCTAGGCAAGCACTCTACCACTAGGCCAAACTCCCGGCCCTGGTGATTTTTTTTTTTTAATATGGTTGCAGGACTTGAACTCAGGGCCTGGACACTGTCCTTGAGCTTTTGTGCTCAAGGCTAGCACTCTAGGACTTTGAACAACCGCTTCACTTCTGGTTTTTGAGTAGTTAATTGGAGATAAGTCTCTTGGGTTGGCTCTGGCTGTGATTTCAGTGGAAGCTTCTTTCTCCACCTCTCCTCCCCTCCCTCTGATTTGGACCCATTGAATCTTCCCAGTCTATGGCATACATACACATAAGCAGGGTGAAACACAACTTGAACTTTCCTCCTGCCTGACTCCGCCCCCAGCCCCTGGGTGGGTGGGCGGGGCTACAAGAGACCCTGGACTCAGCAGAATCTGTCTCAAAGCAGAGCTGGGTCAGGTCAGGCCTCAGCTCCCAGACATGCCTGCACCTGCCCGCCCAACCCCAGCAGTGACCAGGACAGCCAGGGCAGCTGTTTGCCATGCCTGATAACTGTGGGGGGGGGGGAGGAGAGGATCACCCTCCTGCTGATATAGGTGATTTTAGGATCTTGGATTACATGATTCCTGTCCCCTCTAGAAGGGCTGAGTTCTAGCTGGGAGCCCACACGAGATGCGTTTTGGGAAGGCAGGGGAGAGTTCTCCTCCAGCAGGGTGTCCATCCTGGGAAACCCCTGGATCCGGTTAAAGCTGGCAGCTATCTGGGGCTCTCCTGAAATATCCATGACCTGCAGAGAATGAGGGAGGGGTCCAGGGTGCAGCTGCGGTTGCTGAGCTGGGAGCCGCTGTGGGAGTGAGTTTAGGGTGGCCCTCAGGCCCTGGGGCAGGCTGGGAGAGGGCCTTCCCTCCCGTTCCCTCACAGGCCACTGAGGTGTGGTTTGGGGGTCTCCTAGCTCTAGAGATTTACCAAAGAGATGGGAATAACTTAGTTTGCAAAAGACCTTCTGGGAGGAGGTTCCCCCCCCCCCCCAATTATTCTAGAGCTTGAACTCAGAGTCTGCGTACTGTCCCTAAGCCTCTTGATACTCAAGGCTAGCACTGTACCACTTGAGTCACGCCGCCACTTCGGGCTTTTTCTGAGTAGTTTATTGGAGAGAAGAGTCTCACAGACTTTATGCCTGGATTGGCTTTGAACTGTGATCCTCAGATCTCAGCCTCCTGAGTACCAAGGATTATAGACGTGAGCCACCAGTACTGGGCAAAACTGCGTGTGTGTGTGTGTGTGTGTGTGTGTGTGTGATTAAGAGTCTCACAGACTTTCCTACCCTACCTGGCTTCAAGGCTCAATCCTCAAATCTCAGCCTCCGGAGTAGCTGGGATTACAGGTATGAGCCACCAGTGCCTTCCTTAAACTGGGAATTTTCCTATTGAAAAGAAGAAAAATTATTTAATTTTTTTTTCTAACATAAATGAGACATTGGCCAAAGTAATGTGTTTAAGGAAATTTCTGCTTCATACTGGCCAGGACAGGGAATGTCTGGTTACAGCTTTGCTGACAGCCAGGGTCTTTGTAAGTAAACAGGCCGCCTCTGAGGGCCACCCTGAGCTCATTTCCGTCTACAGTGTGAGAGAGGATGATGTCACTGGGAACGGGACCTCTGGGTCATGGAGTTTGTCTGAGAACGAGATGGAAGGCTCTCTGGTCAGGTGGTGGCTGTCCACTTACTCTGAACAGCTGTTTTCCCCACCAGCCTCTTGGATGCCTTTCTCTGCTTGGCCTAAGGAAACACCCCAAGCATATTTGGGGTTCCCCAGTAGAAGGTCTTCTTGGGGTATCCTGGCATGCATAGTCCAGTTCCACTAACCTGGAAGGCCTCTGGGGAGCTGGGCCTGGCGCAAAGGAAGGCTGGGAGGAAAGAAATGGACTCTTAAGAGTGGAAGTTCAGGTCCTGCCATTCGTGCAGAGTGGACAGTGAGTGGCAACGTGCGTGGTGGCCTCTGTCCTGGGACAGTGACTTCTTGTCCCTCAGGAGAGTTTCCATGATCACAGAGCACTAGTCTGGGGTGGTTGGGCAGGGACAGAGAGGAAGCCACAAAGCTTTCTCTGTCCCTCCTCCTCAGCCCCCAGGTGAGGCTTTTATGGGATAGAACCACTGCCAGAGGGTCAGGAAGGTTCCACAGCTTCTCTCCAGCCCCCGCTCCACCCCTATTTCACCTCCTGGCAAGAGAGGATGTAGCAGTGAGACTCTGAAGTACACACATGGCCAGAAGTTTCTGGGAGGAAGGCTTCCCTCCTCCTCCTCCTCTTCCCCCTTCTCCTCCTCCTCCTCCTCCTCCTCCTCCTCCTCCTCCTCCTCTTCCTCCTCCCTTTCTTCCTTCTCCTCCTCTCATTCATGGGACTTGAACTCACAGCCTGGGCACTGTCCCTGATGTCTTTTGTTCAAGGGTAGCAGTCTACCACTTTCAGCCACAGTGACACTTGTGGTTTTTTGGGGGTTCATTGAGGATAAGCGTCTCAAAAACTTTCCAGCCAGGTTAGCTTTAGAACTGTGATCCCAGCCTCCTGAGTAGCCAGGATTGCAGGCGTGAGCCATCAGCATCTGGTCTAAGTCGTCGTCTTTGGGTTTCCCTGAGGAATTCATAGATTTTTTTTTCCCCAGACACACAGACTTATTCCACATAGCAAGCAGCCGACTCAGTATTTTCGGGGGGGTGGGTGGAGAGGGCACCTGGTTCAGGATGATTCCAAACCTCACACAATAGACTTGCAGGAAAATCACCGATAGGGCTGGGTGTGGTAGCTCATATCTATAATCCCAGCAGTAGCGAGGTGAAGATCAAGAGGATTATGTTTTAAGGCCAGCTCAGGCAAAATGGTAGTGAGACACCCACGTCAATCAACAAGCTGGGAGTTGTGGTGTATGTCTGTGTATACTATTTCCATTGTTTCCCAACTATGGTAGAAGACTCTTGGTCCAGGCTAACCAGGGTAAAACAAAACACAAAAGCTAACAAACTATCTGAACAACGGAACCAAAAAGGCTGGTGTGTACCTCTCTAGGAAGCACAAAGCTTTGAATTTCAACTCTAGAAGCAACCACCAGAACAAAACCAAACCAAACCTGTCCCACTAGTGAGTAACTAAGCAGTAAGTCAATGAATCGATCAGGTGTACTTTCTCCTTCAATAGTCATTTGCCACCTGGCTTGTGTCAAACCTTGTGCTGGATACCAGCAGGAACAAGATGGACAAGATACTGGCTTTTGGAGAGCTGCCAAGAAGGAAACAAGAATGACAGAGTGTGATCTATGTATTTTACATCCTGAAGGAAATAGAAGGAATTCTGTGGGAGACAGCACCCTGCAGACCTTACTTTTATGAAATGGCCAGGGAAGATTCTAGACACGATGAAAAATGGGATTGAGGATGAGAAAGGAGAAGAAAGAAGGAAGGAAAGAAAGGAAATACAACTTACTCTAGGAGTTGGAGGTGTGGCTGAGGTGGTAGAATACCAGCCAATAAGCAAAACCATCAAATACCAAGTTCAAGTCCTATTCTTGGGCAAAAATAGCAAGAGCACCACCACCAAAGAATGAGAAAGGAACTATGGGAATTGTTCTCCAAGAGAAGGGACAGGCAATGCTGAGCACTTGAGGAGGCGAAGAGCTTGGTCTAATCTGGAGTAAGCAGAAGAACCTTGTGGATGGAGCCTGGGCGTGGGGTAAGGTGGGGAGATGAGCTGGGGTGGGAGGTGGGGGGTAGAAGAAGTCAGTTAGGGCCTTGAGTGTCCCAGGGAATGTCGCAGCTGTGAGGCGAAGACACTGAGGGCTCTAAACGAATGTATGAAACACAGTTAAGAAGAAATAGACTAAAAAAACAAATGGGCACAGACTCACGCCTGTCTTCCTAGCTACTCAGGAGGCTGAGATCGGAGGATCGTGGTTTGAAGCCACTCTTATTTCCAATGACCCAGTAGGAAACTAGAAGTAGTACTGTGGCTTAAAGTGGTAGAGTGCTGCTAGCCTTGAGCAGAAGAGCTCAGGGATAGCATCCAGGCCTCGAGTTCAAGGCCCACGATTGCCAGAAAAGAAAAAAGAAAGAAAACCAGATTTTAAACCACCTTGGCTTCCCGTGGGACCATGGAGCTTTCCCTGGCTGGGATGACATTTCTGTCACCCCTTCTTCTGTGGGTTGGGCTGTGGCTGCTCCAAGACCCAGAACACGGGTGGGTCACCTCCATTGGTTCTTCTCCCTGGACAGACGCGCCCTTTGGTGAGGGGGTGGAAGCATTTTTGAGGTGAAATGTTGTATAACCGCCAGGAGTGGAAAATATTAACAGGTCACTGGCGCCAACAAGGTTCGCCTCAGGGCCAGAAAGTACAGGGAAAAGGAGGGATGTCCTTTTGATGGGGGACCCAGGGACAAGAGGGGGGTCAGCCAGGAGCCACCCACATCCTTTCTCCCAGGTTACCTCTATCTTCAGAGACAGAGCAAGCTTTTCCTGGTTTCCCAGGCCGCATGGAAGTCCTGGGTTTCCCCTTGCACTCTAAGGAGGATCCATTGAGGAAGGGGCTATCTGTGTGTGTGTGTGTGTGTGTGTGTGTGTGTGTGTGTGTGTGTGTGTGTGTGTGTACTGGTCCTGGAACTTGAACTCAGGGCCTAGGCATTGTCCCTGAGCTTTTTTTTTTCTTTTTCTTCTCCCCCCCCCCCCACCCCATCGATGGTGAGGCTTGAACTCTGGGCTGTCCCTGAGCACTTCAGCTCAAGGCTACCGCCCTACCGCTTGAGCCATGGCACCACTTCTGGTTTTCTGGTGGTTAATTGGAGATAAGAATCTCCCGGATGTTTTAGTGCCCAGGCTGGCTTTGAATTGTAATCCTCAGACCTCAGCCTCCTGAATATCTTGGATTATAGGCATAAACCACGGCACCCGGCTCTTTTCTCTGCCACCAGGAATTCTTGTCCATTCCCTGTTACCTTGTATGTCTGAGGTGTATATGATAGGAGTGGAAGAAAAGAGGCCTTTGGGGACAGTAAACCTATTTGCATGTGTCTCTGTTAATCTCTTTCCAAACACACAGCCAATATGCTCAAATGCCAGCCTCCAGATTTGTGTTACCGCTCACAGGTATTTATTTGTAACAAAACTCAGCCTAAGTACCGATCACTTCCTCTTGGTACCTTCCTGGTAGCCCTCAGTCAAGCTAACTGTTCCTCTGCTGTTCCACTAGCTTCTCTCCCACCCTCGAATTCTCCTCCAACATGAAGACTGTTAGAAAAATAGAAGAGAAAAGAAGGAAACAGGTTGGACTCAATCTCAACAGGCTAGGACTGCAGCGAGGGACTTAGATTGTTCCCGCAGGTACAGAGGCTGTGTCCAGGGGGTGGGCTTGGAGTCAAGGTTTTTATAGGATCTGAGCTAGCAGACAGGGGTTACATGAGTTTAGTATATGGGGGTGCCTGCAGGTATGGGCAGAAAATAGAATAAGTATTCCCTTACCCAAGGTCTCAAGCCTTTTTTTTCTTTTAATATTCAAACAGCTCTACATCTGTCTTGCTTAGACAGTTTGACTTTCACAGGATACAGTTTTTAGTCTTCTGAGCTCCTAACCTTTCTTGACCTCACAGCTTGGCCTTAGAGTCTTATAGGCGAGGCCCACAATGGAATATTGTTTACAGCCAGGCTCAGGTTGGGTTGCCCTGCCTGTGTCAGGCAGTCTGTGCTTATCTTTGGTGACATGTGTGACATCTATCAATCTCATTCTACTGACATTGCTTTTTTGTTTGTTTGATGGGTCATGGGGCTTGAACTCTGGGCCTAGATGCTGTTCCTGAGCTCTTCAACTGAAAGCCGGCACTTCTACCATGTGAAGCCACAGCTCCACTTCTAGTTTTCTGATAGTTAATTGGAAATAACAGCCTTTCCTAGTCAGGCTGGAGGAGAGAAGCACTTGATACATTTTATCCATCTTGGCATGCCAGCACCCAGAGTGTTTTGACAGCCCACCCTTTTTTAAAGTAGTCCTACTCAGTACCAACGTGGCTCATGCCTAGAAGCCTTGCTACTCTGCAGGCTGAGATCTGAGGATCAGGTTTCAAAGCCAGCCCAGGTGGAAAAGTCCAAAAGACTCTTATCTCTAGTGAACTAAAGTAGCCAGATGAAGCTGTGGCTCAAAAAATAGAGCACTAGCCTTGGGGAGGGGGGAAGGCTCTACTAGGCTCTTGTGACTCACACCTGTAATCCTAGCTACTATGGAGTCTGAGATCTGATGAACACAGTTCAAAGCCACCCCTGGCAGAGATTCTTATCTCTACTCCAATAAACTACCAAACAAAGTGGAACTGCACTCAAGTAGTAGAGCACTAGCCTTGAGTTAAAAAAGAAGCTCAGGAGCTGGCCTCCTTCTCCTCCCCCTCCTTCTCCTCTTCCTCCTTCTCCCCCTCCTTCTCCTTCTCCTCCTCCTCCTCCTCTTTCCTTCTTCTTCTGGGTATTAAATTCAAGATTTTATGCTTACTGAGTAAGTACCCCATCCCTTGAGCCACACCTTCAGCCACATTTTTTGCCAGTCCTGGGGCTTGAACTCAAGGCCTGGGCACTGTCCTTGGACACTTTTTGCTCAAGACTAATCCTCTGCCACTTGAGCCATGGCACCACTTCCGGCTTTTTCTTAGTGGTACCAAGGAATCAAACCCAGGGCTTATTTTCATGGTAGGCCTTGCTTTATATTAACCTCACTTGGACTGTGATCCTCCTATTTGTACTTCCCTGAGTTGTTGAGAATAACAGGTATATATACTATTATACCCAGCCACTGCTTAAGATGGAGTCTCTCAACATTTTATGCTTGGATTGGCCTTGAACCATGATTCCCAAGTAGCTAGAATTACAAGCTTGAGCCACTGCACCTGGCTTTCGTTTTTTTCTAAACCAGCCTTGTTGGTCTTATGGTTTCACTCTGGCCTTCCTCATCAAATTCCTTTGAGCTATGATTTCTTCTTTTCTCTCCCCCATGTGCTGTGTCTGCTGCAATTCCAGGGATCACTGAAGCTAGGATTGGCTGGGTGCTAATCCAAATTGCACATCAGAATCAGTTATCTGCTGAGCGCTCGTGGCTCATACCTGTAATCTTACCTACTGAATGAGGCTGAGAGCTGAAGATTAGGGTTCAAAGCCAGCCCAGGCAGGAAAGCATGTGAAACTCTTTCATTTTTATATGTTGTCAGTACTGGGGCTTGAACTCAGGGCCTAGGTGCTATCCTGGAGCTTCTTTGCTCAAGGCTAGAGCTCTACCACTTGGGTCACAGTGCTGCTTCTGTTTTTTTTTTTTTTCTGTGTAGCTTATTGGAGACAAACTTTCCTGTCTTTATTGGCTTTGAACCTCAAATCTCAGCCTCCTGAATAGGTAGGATTACAGGTGTGAGCCACTGCTTCCCAGCTGTGAGATTCTTATCTCCACTAAAAAACTGCAAAAAAAAAAAAATCCAATCAATGTATGTGAAGCAATGCACCCTCTATCTGGTAAATATAATGTAACCCTTCTATTAATTACAATAAAATATATGGGAAAAAATGGAGCAGTAGTTCAAGTGGTAGAGGGCTAGCCTTGAGTAAAAGACACAGAGGACAGAGCCCAGGCCCTCAGTTCAAGCCCTAGGACTGATATTAAAAAAAAAAAAAAAATCAGTAACCTAACAGCTAGTACTAGATGGCTGACTTCCAAGCTCTTGGTTTTCTCCTGTCCTTTTGTTCTAGATCTTGTGGTTCAGCCTGTCTGTCTGTCTGTCTGTCTGTGTGATCCTCAAACTAGCAAAGTTCACATAAGCCCCAGTCAACTCAGACATCTGCTGTCAAAGCTACGGCTGAAGCTACCACGCTGGTCACTTCACTCTGACAAGTTGGATGAGGCTGGAGCCAATTCCAGGCCTATTTGGCCCAAGGACTGGTGGCTAGGAAGGGAGATAAGGCTTCAGGAGAGAAAGCAAGGGAGATCTATGCCCTGTGTCTGCTTGGAGCCAGGTGCTACTAAACATCCTTTCTCCATCCCAGCGATCCCTGTCGAGGGTGATCAATGCTCAGAGAAAATGGAACTGCCAAGCCCCTGCTTAAGCACACATCGGCTACATAGAAACAGGAGGCCCCAGGCACGTGCACGTGCACACGAGAATCTTTAGCCCTGTTGCATGATGGGATTGTTGCCATGGGAGGATGCTTCCATCTCTCTTCTGAAGGTTTTCCAGCGCCCAGCCTTGAGCCTGCTTGTTCTGAATGGGAGCTCAGTGAGGGTAGGTGGAAAGAGTAACTCTGTGGGCCACAGGCCCTACCTCTAGAAGCTGGCACAAAGCAGGAAGCCCAGGCCTGATGGGTTGAACCTGTGATCTGATGCCAGACTCGGGGTGCTCCCGCTCTGGTTCCTAGAGCATTTCCCTTTTCATCCTTTGCTTCCAACGGGGGCATCTAGTCTATGACTAAGAATCATCAAATAACCAGCAAAAAAAAAATTGCAAGTGGAGGGATGTCTGAATTGGTAGCCACAAAAGCTGAGAGACAGCACCAAGGCCCTGAGTTCAGCCACAGAAGACCCTATCTGAAAAAAAATAACTAAAGCAAAAAAGGGCTGGGGTTTGTAGCTGACGTAAAGGAAGACTTATAGCAAGCACAGAGCCTTAGCTTCAAATTCTAGTATTTTTTTTTTTGCCAGTCCTGGGACTTGAACTCAGGACCTGGGCTCTGTCTCTGAGTTTCTTTTGCTCAAGGCTAGCAGCCTACCACTTTGAGCCACAATGCTACTTCTACTTCTGGCTTTTTCTGTTTTATGTGGTACTGAGGAATCAAACCTGGGGCTTCATGCATGCTAGGCAAGCGCTCCTCCATTAAGCCACATTCCCAGCCACTTGGAATGATTCTAATGCATGCTAAGGTTATAGATCCACGCCCCAAGATGCCTCCTGCTTGGGTCCAGAGAGTGGATGGTGAAGCCTGGATGCACAGGCTGCAGCTCAGGCTCCCTGATGTGAGACACATGCTCACTACTCGTTCCTGGGTACATATGTGAGCCTGCAGCGGAGTCTTGGAAATCCATACCCGGAGGGCTCCCTGGTCCCTCTGGAAACAGGCAGATACCTGGATGGAAGTGGGAAGGGAACAAGGTAGATCTAATCCACATCCCACCATGCCCTTTGTCCTTTATTCCTTCCGAGGTTCCCTGATTGCTAACTCAGAGGCCAGAGAGGATGAGTGGCTACCCAACTGAGACCAGACATACCCAGTCATGAAGTCAAAGTAGCCTGGGTGCCTGAGAGCCGTAGAATATAGAATATATATTCCATATATTCCACACACACATCTATATCTATCTAAATGCATGTATGTGTGTCTATATGTCGTCCTTTAACTGCATGGGAGAACGGGGGCCAGAGGGATGGGGGGGCAGTCAGCAGGCAAAGCTTAGGCAAGGACATACTATGCCTGAGCCATCAAATGCTACCCAGATGTAGAATTCCCCCTTGTTCCTTTCCCAGTGGGTTGTGCCACTGTGCCCAGTCCACCTTCTGATCCCAGTCTCCCTGGCTTGGTGTGTGGCTCTGCAGACAGCCACCCACCTGGTCCCTCTCCAGGCTCTGCAGAATCTCCACTCCTACCCTCAGGGTTCTGGATGGGGAATGTGGCCTGTAAGAACTGCAGGGGACCGGGGAAAGGGAGGGAGGCTCGCCCTCGGATCTGGTTTCTGTGCTGTTTCCTGTGGCTAGCGGCCGTGGGCTGAGCCACCAGCTGTGCTATATAAGGCCTGCTGGCTGGGCGGCAGGACAGGCGAAGGCTGGGACCCTGTCAGCTGACAAGTCGTGTTCAGGACCTGGTGAGCCCAACTTCTAAGACCCTCTCCTTCATCCCCTGCTCTTCAGCGCCTTTGAAGTGTTCTTTCTCTCCATTAGCCTGAAGCTCTCTTTCTCCCCACGGGAGATCAAGACATTCCCTCCATCCCCAATGGATCTTCATACCAGACAGATAGCCAGTCCCACCCGTGTGTGTGTGTGTGTGTGTGTGTGTGTACACGTGTGCACATATGTACGTTGTTCAACAGCTCTCCTTAAGGAGCGCGGGCTGGGGGACTAAGCACAGGAATGACGGGTTGTAGAGAAATCGCTCCATGGGCTGCCAGATGGGAAATGGGTTTTCCAGAAATGTCTTAGGAACCCCTCTGGCCTCTCAGCTCTGCAGAAGTGTGGACTAAGGATTCCCCGATCTCTCCCTGCTTACAGAGAGATCCTTTGCACTAATGGGAGGCTGCACCCTTCTGGGCTGGGGGATCAGGTGTGTGGGGAGGGGTGGGGTGGGAAGGTTGTTTAGTGGTTTTTAGGGCTAAGGGGTGTGCAGTATGGAGTTGTTTTTTTCTTCCTTTGTTCATCAGCGCCTTGGGATCTTTCTTTCTTTCTTTTTTTCTTTTTCCCAAAAAGGAGAACTCTTCCTCTTTCCTACCACACCCTGGACTTAGGGGATTGAAGAGTTTTGTGTGTGTGTGTGTGTGTGTGTGTGTGTGTGTGTGTGTGTGCGCAAGGCTGCTGTTTTACCACTTGAGCTCCACTTCTGGCTTTTTCATGGTCAATCAGAGATTAAAAAGTCTCAAGGTCTTGTTTGCCCAATCTGCCTTCCAATCACGATCATCAAATCTCAGTTTCCTAAATAGCTAGGATTAGAGGCATGAGCCACCAGTACCTGGCAAAGGGAACTCTTTTTGAATCTCCAAGAACTGGTTTGATTTTGGGGTGGCCAGAGATCTCAGGGGTTGGGGGGGGAGGAAGGAATTAAATCCATGTAGCTAAGTAGGCGCCAAGGCCACCCTATCACCAGGCCTGGTATTCTCCTTGCACCCCTGCAGCCTAATACCGTGTTCTGTTACTGGGTAGGGGGCTCTGGCTTCTCTCAGTGGACCCTGTCTGCTTCCTCTCTGCTGGCTCCTGGCCTTGGAAGTTCCAGCCAGCTCCCAAACAGACCAGAATGTGTTCCAGCTGTGGCCCGTGCACATCTGGGAATGCGTTCTTGGAGTGTGGCTGCATCTGAGGGGTGGGGGCAGAGGAGCTGGTGACAGGGCTGCATAGCTTTAGTATATATTTTCCATCCTGTGGAAGATGGTGAGTCCCAAGCCACATGCTCAGGCCTGTAATCCTAGCTACTCAGCAAGCTGAGATCTGAGGATAGCAGTTCAAAGCCAGCCTGACCAGGAAAGTCTGTGAGACTCTCCAATTAGCCATCAGAAAAGCCAGAAGTGGAGCTGAGGATCCAAGTGGTAGAGCACTAGCCTTGAGGGAAAGGGCTCAGGGACAGTCCCTAAGCCCTGAGTTCAAGACCCGTCACCCACCATCACCAACGACAGAAAAAGATGGTGAATCACAAAACAAAAGCCCCCCCACCCAAGCCTGAGTCTTGAAAGCGCTGAAGTCATACACAGGCTGTGAGAGGCGAGCCCTCCTCCTTCTTACTGGCAAAGAACCACCTCTTGTCTCCTCTCCTCTCTGCCCCTTCCCTCCCATCCTTTCTTCTTTCCTCCCTCCTCGCTTTCTTCTCTCTTCCCCACTTTCCCTTTCCCTCTTCTCCCCTGCCCTTCCTCTCCCCTCTTCTTTGTGCTTCTCTCCTCTTCTGGCCTTCCCTCTTTCCTCCCCTTTCTTTCCTTCTCCTCTTTCCTCTCCTCTCCTTCCCCTTCCTTCTCCTTTCTCTTCCCTTCCCTCCTCTGCTCCTCCCTCCCTTCCCCTTTTCTCTCATCTCCTCTCCTTCTCCCTTGTGCCCCTGCTTCCAAGTTAGAGCTTGTTGGGCCCAGGGATCAAACCTGGATCTACCTTGTTTGAGTTCAGACTCTTGCAACTCAGCCAAATGTCACTCTCAGAAGGGTGTGGAGAGAGGCAGGAAAGGGAGATTTCTGTTGGAGTAATGGGCTGTCACTCTGAGATGTGGTATGTGACAAGCTTTGCTTCTTTGCAGGATCTGAGAAACTTCCAGGGGGATGTTGTAGAGGCAGCTGCCTCTGTGAAGCATTCTCACCCATCTCCTGCCACGTCTCTACAGGACCTGAGAGGAAGATGCAGGGAACCAAAGCCTGGGTGTTTTCCTTCCTGGTTCTGGAAGTCACCTCTGTGTTGGGTACAGGCTAAGTATTTGCTGCCTCCATAGTGAAATCAGATCTGGCTGGGTGCTGGTGGCTCATGCCTGTAATTCTAGCTACTCCAGAGGCTGAGATCTGAGGATGAAAGCTTGTGAGATTTTGTCAGTCGTTGGGACTGAACTCAGGACCTGGACATTGTCCCTGGCTACTGTTCTACCACTCGGAACCATAGCTCCACTTGTAGTTTTTCTGGTAGTTCCTTCTAGCTAAGATTCTCCCAGGAACTCCTCAGCCTGGACTGACTTGGAACTGTGATCCTCAGATTTCAGCCTCTTGCGTAGCTAGGATTACAGATGTCAACCACTGATGTCAAGCTGGGGGATAGATTTATGCAATGTTTGTACCTATTCTCGTCCCCTAAATCTGAGTTCCCAACCTTCAAATCCACAGAACAGAACATTTTAAAGAGAGGAATGCACAATCATTCAGAGGGGCTGCCGGGGGTGGTGAAAAATCATAGGAAGCTTATTGCCCAGGAGGACTAAATTTAACCCTGAGCTTCCTGGCAGCCAAAGCAAAAGGGAATCACAGGGGACCGCTGAGTTCTTGGAAGCAGGTTTGGGGCTTGGTCTGTTTTTTGCTTCTTAAAAATTCTTCTGGCCTAAAGCTCAGTCTAGTTACCACCAAATTTCCCAGACAGGTCAGGATATCTTGGGGGAATGAGGAGGAAAGGTCCTTGCCTTCTGACCCTCGTCTTCTGGCGATAATGCTGAGGTCTAGAAAGAACAGACAGAATCTGCCAGGTGGAATGGCTGATTTTTACTACCTCCCCTGTCTCTGCTGATTTCCAAGTACCCACTCAGATAATTCGAAACATGCTCACAAGCCTTTCTAAAAGCTGCCTGCCCTATAGGCTTAGGGGCCTCAGATGTAGGGACAAAGGCTGTGAAACTCTCTACATGCCTGCCACTGTCTTATTTTTTTTTTTCCCTTGCTGGAGATTACCATTCAACCATCTGAAAGGAAATCGGATTAGGTTGATTAAAAGAGCTCCTCTCACTCTAATGAAGCAGCGCTGAGAATTCTGGTTTGGCTCCCTGCCTGGGAGTTTATTGTCCACTAAGCCCTCTGCAGGCTTTCCTCTCATGAAGTAAGGCTGCAGTTTCCTTGGGCTTCAGGGCTCTGTGCTCAGCCTCAGAAAACGGATCAAGTCAAGCCATCTGTGAGTCCTTCTCAGAAGGGCAGATCTCAATGCTAGATGACCACCAAGGGAAGAGAAGTGAACACTTGTTATACCCAATATTGAGGTGAAGGGGGCGCTAGCATGCATTCTGCCTTGGATCTTTGCTAGGCTTTTTTTTCTCTCTTCTGAGCCCCTTTTTGCTCAAAGCTAGCGCTCTACCAACCACTTGAACCACAGCACCACTTTCTGCTTTTTCTGTGATTTATTGAAGATAAGAGACTCAGGGAGTTTCCCGCTGGGACTGGCTTCAAACCGTGATCCTGAGATCTCAGCCTCCTGAGTAGCGAGGATTACAGTTGTGAATCTCCAGCACCCTAGCTGCTAGGCAATTTTATATTTTTATTTTTATTGGGCTTGAACTCAGGGCCTGGCTGTTGCCGTTTAGCTCCCCCCCCACACACACTTTCAAGATTGGCCCTCCTCCACTTAAGCCACAGTTGTACTTGTGGCTTTTTGCTGGAGCTGGGAATCTCACGGATGTGTCTGACTTTGAGCCATGATTTTCACACGTGAGTAAGCTGGGAGTACAGGTGTGTGCCACCCGCAGGCCAAACACTGTTCCAAACTGGCTTCATGAATGGGCCTTTGCAACTCCCACAATCCTGTTAGGCCAGAGTTATTGTCACTGTGTCATGGGAAAATGTAGGGCAGGGGGGTTGAGAAGCTAGCCTCAGCTGGCACAGGGAGGAAGGGGCGGGGCTCGTAGGCATCACATCCTCACTTCCCTGCCCTTCAGAGATGCTTACATCCATCTCATGAAGGCTTCCTGCCAGTCATCTTAGGTGGGCGGGGTTATCCTTATCATTTCCTCTTTACAGATAAGGCTCTGATTGGCTAAGCAGAATAGACCTAGCCCAAAGCAAGAATGGCAGTTCAGTAGCAACTGGTGATTTATTTCCAGAGCAAGGGGACCACTTATCATACATGTATTTTATGGGTTTGTGTCACCCTGGGGGCTGTCCTCCACCACATGATATAGTGACTGCACAGGAAGCGGCTGAATGGGATCTGAACCCGTATCCAGGGCTCAGGTTCCATCACCACACCGCTCCTCATCATGAAAAACCTCTGGTTAGTCCCAGATTCTCACTCAGCTTCTTCTCTCGGCCCTCAGGGAGGCAGACAGTGCTCAATCAGATGGTGAGAAGAATCCAGCCTGGAAAGAGAACCTCCAACCCCAAGCCTGCCGAGCCCCCAGAGAGTGAGTTCCCCCTGGAGCAGGGAGGGCCAGGCAGGGGGTGGGCTTACTAGGCCAGGGCAGAATGCCAGGGTTTCATGGAAAGCCACTTTTATTCTTACTTATTTTACTTTTATTCTTATTCGTTTATTTATTAGGTGCTGGTTCTGGGCTTGAACTCAAGACCCGGGCATTGTTTCTGAGCTCTTGTGTTCTCCCACTTGAGTGAGCCATGGTTCCATTTCCAGTTTTGTCCTGGTTCGTGGGAGATAAGAGTCTTGGGAACTTTCCTGCCCACACTGTCTTTGAACCATGCTCCTCAGATCTCAGCTTGCTGAGTAGCTAAGAATGCAGTGCTGGGAGGGATGTGGATGGGGGGTGGAAGAGCCTGGAAGCAGAGACCAGGCCGGAAATCGCTCGAGGTTCATCCAGGCCCAGCTTAGAAAGATGCTGGTGAAGTCAGGCAGAGACGGGGGGTGAGCGGGTCCGAGGAAGAGTCTCAAAGGATCAAGCAGGGAAGGAGGAGGAACTGGCCGTCACCTGTCACTCCAGCCACGGCTCCTCCGAATCTGTCCCTCAGGTCCTGGAGAGTGGACGGCCTGGTTTAACGTTGATCACCCAGGCGGGCAAGGTGACTATGAGCGCCTGGATGCCATTCGCTTCTACTATGGAGACCGCGTGTGTGCCCAGCCCCTCCGGCTGGAGGCGCGGACCACAGACTGGGTGCCCGCAGGTGTCACTGGCCAAGTGGTTCATGGCAGTCCTCGAGAGGGCTTCTGGTGCCTCAACCGGCAGCAGAGGCCCGGCCAGAACTGCTCCAATTACACCGTGCGCTTCCTCTGCCCACCAGGTGAGTGTGGACCCCCCAATCCCCCCACCCTCCCTCCAGCCTTAGACAGGACCTGAATGTCCCCCCTGTGTTACACATTGGACTCCATAATGCAGTTCACGTGGTGGCCAGGCACTGACGGCTCAGTCATCGTAGCCGCTCAGAAAGCTGAGATTTGAGTTTCCCAGTTCCAAGCCAGTCCTGGGGTTTGAACTCAGGGCCTGAGCACTGTCCTTGGGTTTTCTCAAGGCTAGAGCTCTACCACTTGAGCCTCAGCACCACTTCTGGCTTTTTTCTATGTATGTGGTACCAAGGAATTGAACCCGGGTCTTCGTGCATGCTAGGCAAGCACTTTAACCACTAGGCCAAACTCCCGGCCAAACTACATTTTTTTTTTTTTTTTACCTAGGTTGGCCTTGAATCTCAATCCTCAGATCTCAGCCTGTGTATATAGGGTTACAGATTGAGCCATGGGTACCCACCTACCTTTGTACAAATTAGATGGCTTCTTCTTCTTTTTCTCCTCCTCCTCCTCCTTGTTCTTCTTTTAGATATTGTTATTATAAAAATGATGTACAGAAAGGTTACAGTTCTGTAAGTCAGGTAACGAGTACATTTCCTTCCTTTCTTTTTCCTTTTTTCTTTTTTTGTCTGTCATGGGGCTTGAACTGTGGGCCTGGGCGTTGTCCCTGAGCCTTCAGCTCACGGCTACCCCGTTGAGCCACAGCGCCACTTCCAGTTTTCTGGTGGTTCATTGGAGATTACAGTCTCGTGGACTTTCCTGCCCAGGCTGGCTGTGAACTGTGAGCCTCAGATCTCAGCCTCCTGAGCAGGTGACAGGCGGGAGCCCCGCTGCCTGGCGAAAGTCCATTTCTTTTTAGATATATCACCCCTTCCTTTGACCTCTCCCAGTTTTTCCCCCCATCCCCACCCACAAGTATAGTTCATTTTCCACACAGTGTCCAGAGAAGACCCTGCTTCTGGCTGCGATAAAGCCACGGCTCAGTGCCATCCATGATGGAAATGGAAATCCTGTCTCTCCTCACCACACTTCTCTATGCATCCACTTTACAGGGTCCCTGCGCCGAGACTCAGAGCGAATCTGGAGCCCGTGGTCTCCCTGGAGTAAGTGCTCAGCGGCCTGCGGCCACACAGGAGTCCAAACCCGTACACGCACCTGCCTGGCGGAGACAGTGTCCCTGTGCACCGAGGCCACTGAGGAGGGCCAGCTCTGCGAGAGCCAGGCCTGCAGAGGTACCACAGTTCCTTCTGACCCCGGGCACGGAAGGCTGGTGGGCTGGAGGATTCTCCTGAATCCTATCATCCACTCTCATCAAGTCCTAATGGAGCATCTATCAGAGGCTGTGATGGGAGATAATGAGGATTGCATAGGAACACAGAGCTGGGTCAGAAACCATAAGTGGGAGGAAGCCAGGAAGACTTCCTGGAGGAGGTGTCCTGAGTTACGTTTGATGGATGGGCAGGAATTAGTCACCCAGGCTAGCAAGGGAGGCTCACAAAGGCTTGAGGAGGAAGGGAGAGGATGTTTAAGTCTGGAACAGGGGTGGGTGACAGGGTCAGAATCCACAGAGCCCCGCTGACATGACTGTTTGTCCAACAGCATGTGACCTGACCTGCTCCATGGGCCAGGCGAATGCTGACTGTGATGCCTGCATGTGCCAAGATTTCATGCTTCACGGGGTCATCTCCCTCCCTGGGGGGGCCCCTGCCTCAGGAGCCACTGTTCACCTGCTGGGCAAGACACCTAAGATGCTTACCCAGACAGACAGCCATGGGAGGTTCCATGTGCCAGGCTTGTGTCCTGATGGCCAAAGCCTCCTGAAGGTCACCAAGGTCAAGTTCGCCCCCATTGTGCTCACAATGCCTACAACCAGCCTGAAGACAGCCACCATCAAGGCAGAATTCACCAGGGCAGGTAACTCAGCTGTGTGGGATGGACCACCAAGCTTAGAGCTGGCTTCCCTGCTTACTGCAAGGAAAACCTCAAATTCCTCCCCTGCTCAGATCATTCCCTCCCACATGCTGCTACTCTACTCCAGCCACAACACTGCCTATCCTTTCCTGCAAATATAGCTGCCTCTGGGCCTTTGCACATGCTGTGTATATTTTTCTATTGAGTATTCTTCCCCCAGATATTGATAGATCTTGATCCCTCATGTATGAAACTCTTCCCTAGTCACCGTGTGTGTGTGTGTGTGTGTGTGTGTGTGTGTGTGTGTGTACCTGTGTACCTGAGTGCATGTGTGCACATGCCAGCACTGGGGCTTGAACTCAGGGCCTGAATGCTTTCCTATCACTTTCTTGCTCAGGGCTGGTGCTTTACTACTTGAACCACACCTCTGCTTTCATCTTTTTTGCTGCTTCATTGGCCATGTAGAGTCTCACTATCTTTCCTGCTTGGGGCTTTGAACTGTGATCCTTAGCTTTCAGCCTTCTGAGTAGTTGGGATTACAGGCATGAGCCACTGCTCTCCCCCTCCCCTCCCCTTGCTGGTGACCTCATCTGAATCTATAATGACAATGAAAGGGCAGGTTTGGAGATCGTAGAGGGGGTGAGTGGGGAAGCTCAAAATGGCACAGACTGGCAAAAAAAAAATTCTACCAGAAGCAGCAAAACGTGAGTGTAACACTATTCAAACAGCCAGTTCTGTCCCAGGAGCCATGGCTGACACGAGGTTTCCACTGCCCGGCTCAGTTAATGCCTGAGACGCCCCACAAGAAGGTTCCGAGATGAGGGTGATCGGGAAAACTCCACTCTGCTCCAGTTCCTCTAGAAATAAGCTCAGGTCTAAAACCGTAGCGACTCAGAAGCTGAGACCTGGGGGTTGAGATCTGAAGCCAGACAAGATGGGAAAGTCCATGAGATTCTTACCTCCAACTAACCACCCCCCAAAAGAACAAGATAAAAAAGAATAGTTGGGGGCTGGGAGTTTGGCCAAGTGGTTAAAGTGCTTGCCTAGCATGCACGAGGACACGGGTTCGATGCTCGGTACCACATGCATAGAAAAAAGCCGGAAGTGGTGCTGAGGCTCAAGTGGTAGAGCTCTAGCCTTGAGAAAGTCCAAGGACAGTGCTCAGGCCCTGAGCTCAAGCCCAGGACTGGCAAAAAAAAAAAAAAAAAAAATTGAGCAAAAAAAGCAGCTCAGGGACAGTGGCCAGGTTCTGAGTTCAAGCCCCAGTACTGGCATCAAACAAACAACAACTAAATGTTTCCCATCTTCTGTCGCAGAGACGCCTTACATCGTGCTGAGCCCCGTGAGCAAAGCTCGCCGAGCCGGGCAGAGCGCGTCGCTGTGCTGCAGAGCCACGGGCAAACCCAGCCCAGACAAGTACTTCTGGTGTGTAGGCCGCAGCCGCCCTGCCCAGCTCTCTTCTTGGGAATCAGCTTCTTTCCACTGAGTCTAAATAATCTTCCCGCTGCTACTAACAACAAGCAGCAGACAAGGGTTAGCGGCCGAGCCCGGGGGGGCCCAGCCTGGATGGGGTCCCTTAAAAATGGGGATTCCCAAAGCTGGGATCTGCCAGCCGGTCTCTGCCCTGCACACATCTAAGGATGCACAGCTGGTTAAGTGGGGTGGGAGAGGGGTTAGGATTGGCGAGACCCCATTACCTTTACCCCCAGCCGAGTCAGTGTTCTTCGGTGAGCCACATGACATGTGATGCTGAGCTCTGCAGGAGCTCAGCCTCCATCGTCTCCCTAGCTGTTTGGTCCTGGCACTGTCTCCATGGAGACTGCACCCTCCCCTCCCAATCCACTGCGGTTCTCACCTCTTGCAGGTATCACAATGACACATTGCTGGATCCCTCCCTCTACAAGCATGAGAGCAAGCTGGTCCTGAGGGCGCTGCGGCCGGACCAGGCCGGAGAGTACTTTTGTAAGGCACAGAGTGATGCAGGGGCTGTGAAATCCCAGGTGGCTCAGCTCACCGTCATAGGTAAGGCCTGGCTGCTTCCCAGGCCCCCTGCGTCTGCCACGCACTGCTGGTGAGAGCTCAGCCCCAGTGGATACAGAGATAGCAATCGAGGGATGTGGGATTGGGCGTGGGGGGATGGGAGGTAGATGCTGGTCCTAGGGTTAAACTCAGGACCTGGGCAAAAGGGTGGCATTGATCATGATGCATTATACTTCTTATCTGACTTGTTGACTTCAAACCGCTTTATACACTGGGTGCTGGTGGTGGCTCATGCCTGTAATCCTAGCTCCCCAGGAGACTGAGACCTGGAGAATTGCCATTTGAAGCCAATCTAGGTAGAAAATTCTGCAAGACTCCATCTTCCATTAACCAGCAGGAAAAATTAAAAAAAAGCTGCATATGGAGGTGTGGCTCAAGTGGTAGAGTGCCAACTGAGCAGAAAAGCCAAGGGAGAGTGTGAGGTCCTGAGTTCAAGCTCAGGTACCGCATTGCAGAGAATAAGGCTGGCCCGTGGGGCGGGGGGTGGAAGTGCTGCAGATTCAGGGGCTAGAGAGGGGGAAAAAGGGGACTTCATATGGAAGTGTGACCCAGTTACAACTGGCTTCTAGAAGAGAACTTGGGGGGAGGGCAAGAGACGAAGGCCAAAGACCTATCAGAGACCTGTCTTTGGAAACAGAGAGGGAAAAAGAATTATCTTAGTAATTGGCTCAAACAAAGCATAACAAAACAAAACAAAAGGCAGAGAAAGAGAGCATGTATTGGAAGAATTAATGGATATTATCCAGGCTCCAAGAAAGTTGAGCAACAGATGTCAGATCACAAAAAAGCAGATTTGAGGCCTCAGCAAAGTTTGACATAGTATTTTTTTTCTTTTTTTTTTTGTGCTGATTCCTGGGGCTTGAACTCACGGTCTGGGCACTGTCCCTGAGCTTCTTTTGCTCAAGGTTGCTGTTCTATTACCTAGGCTATAGCTTTCCTCCTGGCTTTCTTAGAGATAATCATTTCATAGATGTTTCTGTCTGGGCTAGCTTTGAACTATGATCCTCAGATCTCAGTTTCTTGTGTAGTGGGATTATAGGTACAAGGTACCTCAGGGAATTAAAAACATTTTATGTTTATTATCTTTAAGTAGTTGTATAAAGGAGTTTCAATTCAACGAATCAGTTTATAAGTACATGTGTTTTCATCAATGATATACCCCTTCATTCTCCCCCGTGCACAGTGAGGTGTGTGTGTGCGCGCGTGCGCTAGTCCTAGGGCTAGGACTTGAACTCAGGGCCTGGGTTCTATCTCCGAGCTTTTGTTCTGAACACTGGCAGTCTACTACTTGAGCCAGGATTCCACTTTCATTTTGGGGGTGGTTAATTGAGGATAAGAGTCTCATGGACTGTTTCCAACTTGAGTTAGCAGGAAAAGGATTCTGGAGTTAGAGTCTCAGAGGTTTGTCTGCTTTGTGCTGACTTTGAACCTTGATCCTCAGGTCTCAGCTTCCAGGAAGCTAGGATTACAGGCAGAGCCACCAGCCTCTGGTGTAATTTTTTTTTTTTTTTTTGTCAGTTGTTGGGCTGAACTCAGGGCCTGGGCACTGTCTCTGAGTTCTTTTCTTCAAGGCCAGTGCTCTACCACTTTAAGCCACAACTCCACGTCTAGTTTTCTGGTGGTTAATTAGAGAGAGGAATCTCATGAGGCCGTGTCTGCTAGGACTGGCTTTGAACTGTGTTCCTCAGATCTCAGCCTTCTGCGTAGCTAGGATTACAAGTGTGAGCCACCAGTACATGGTGATAACTACATCTTATATATAATACATTATATTTAATATTATATATTATACATTTACTATATAACATTATATTTTATATAAGCAGATGTAATTCATATATATGTGTATATATATATATGGCCCTAATTATAGTATAAAGGAGAAATCAGTTTAAATTTAAAATAAAAGCAAATTAATCAGTCCATTAAAATAAGGAAATAATTTAAACGTGAACTACTATGAGTTCAATATCGAAATGCTTTGGTACAGTAATCTAAATGGATAAGCCAGTGGCTCATACCTGTGTAATCCTAACTACTCCAGAAGCTGAGATCTGAGGATCCGGGTTCAAAGTCATCCCAGGCAGACAAATCTATAAGACTCTATTTCCAAAATGAGGAGCAAACATTCAGGCTGGAGTTTAAGCCCTCGGTACAGGCGACAGTTACTAACAAAATAGAACGACAGAAAGACGACCTTGAGGGCTGGCATGTGACACAGTAGAAGAAATTTCCTAGTAAGTATGATGTCTTGAGCGTGACTTTCAGCAACACACACACACACACACACACACACACACACACACAGGGAGTTAGACACCAAGTTGCTGTAATCTTAGCTACTCAGGCAGCTGAGATCTAAGGCTCGGGGCTTGAAGACAACCCAGGCAGGCAGTTTGTGAGATGTCACTAAAAAGCTAGAAGCAGGGGGTGTGGATCAAGTAGTTGAGCATTGTTAGCCTTGAGCAGTAAAGGCTAGCAGTGTCACAAAAGAAAGGGAGGGGAGGGGAGACTGAGGTAGAGATACTCTGTGCAGTACGCGAGCTGCCATGCTATCATCCCCCGTCCTTTTCCTCCTCAGCACCCCATGAGACTCCTTGCAACCCAGTCCCCGAGAGCCACCTGATCCGGCTGCCCCACGACTGCTTCCAGAACACCACCAACTCCTTCTATTATGATGTGGGCCGCTGTCCCGTGAAGACGTGTGCAGGGCATCAGGATAACGGGATCCGGTGCCGGGATGCAGTGGACAACTGCTGTGGTATTTCCAAAACCGAGGAACGGGAGATCCAGTGCCATGGGTACACCCTGCCCACCAAAGTGGCCACGGAGTGCAGCTGCCAACGGTGTGCAGAGACCCGGAGCATCGTGCGGGGCCGAGTCAGTGCTGCGGATAATGGGGAGCCCATGCGCTTTGGCCATGTGTACCTGGGAGGGCATCGTGTGAGCATGACGGGCTACAAGGGCACCTTCACCCTTCACGTCCCCCACGACACTGAGAGGTTGGTGCTCACATTTGTGGACCGGTTGCAGAAATTTGTCAACACTACCAAAGTGCTACCCTTCAACCGGAAGGGGAGTGCCATATTTCATGAGATCAAGATGCTTCGCCGGAAGGAACCCATCACTTTGGATGCCATGGAAACCAACATCATCCCCCTGGGAGAGGTGGACGGGGAAGACCCCGTGGCTGAACTGGAAATCCCCTCGGAGACTTTCTACCGACAGAACGGGGAACCCTTCACGGGCAAAGTACAAGCCAGCGTGACTTTCCTGGACCCCAGGAACATTTCCACGGCCACAGCTGTCCAGAGCGATCTGAACTTTGTCACAGAGGAGGGGGACACGCTGCCCCTGCGCACGTACGGTATGTTCTCGGTGGACTTCAGAGATGAGACCACAGCCGAGTCACTCAATGCCGGCAAAGTAAAAGTCCACCTGGACTCCTCCCAAGTCAAGATGCCACAGCATGTGCCCACCATGAAGCTGTGGTCGCTCAACCCAGACACGGGGCTGTGGGAAGAGGAGGGGGATTTCAAATTTGAAAGCCGGAGGAGACACAAAAGGGAAGAGAGGACCTTCTTGGTAGGTAACATGGAGATCCGGGAGAGGCGGCTCTTTAACCTGGATGTCCCAGAAAGCCGAAGGTGTTTCATTAAAGTGAGGGCCTATCGGAGTGAAAGGTTTTTGCCCAGTGAGCAAATTCAGGGGGTCGTGGTCTCTGTGATCAATCTAGAGCCCCAGGCTGGCTTCTCATCCAATCCCAGAGCCTGGGGTCGCTTCGACAGTGTCATCACAGGCCCTAACGGAGCCTGTCTGCCTGCCTTCTGTGACGAGCAGACGCCAGATGCCTATTCCGCCTATGTCTTGGCAAGCCTGGCCGGGGAGGAACTGGAAGCAGTGGAATCTGCTCCTAAATTCAACCCCAGTGCCATCGGCGTCCCTCAGCCTTTCCTTCACAAGCTCAAGTACCGCCGGACAGACCACGAAGATGCCCGGCTTAAAAAGACAGCTTTCCAGATCCGCATGGCTAAGCCAAGGCCCAACTCTGCTGAGGAGGCCAATGGCCCCATCTACGCCTTTGAGAACCTCCGGGCGTGTGAAGAGGCACCCCCTACTGCAGCCCACTTCCGCTTCTACCAGATTGAGGGGGATCGCTATGATTACAACACCGTGCCCTTCAACGAAGATGACCCCATGAGCTGGACTGAGGACTATCTGGCATGGTGGCCCAAGCCAATGGAGTTCAGGGCCTGCTATATCAAGGTGAAGATTGTAGGGCCCCTGGAAGTGAATGTGCGGTCTCGAAACATGGGGGGCACACACCGACAGACAGTGGGGAAGCTGTATGGAATCCGGGATGTGAAAAGTACACGAGACAGGGACCAGCCCAATGTCTCCTCCGCCTGTCTAGAGTTCAAGTGTAGTGGCATGCTGTATGACCAGGACCGAGTGGATCGCACACTGGTCAAGGTCATTCCCCAGGGAAGCTGCCATCGCGCCAGTGTAAACTCCATGCTGCACGAGTACCTGGTCAACCATCTTCCGTTGGCGGTGAATAATGACACCAGTGAATACACCATGCTGGCCCCCCTGGATCCGCTGGGCCATAACTATGGCATCTATACCGTCACCGATCAGGACCCTCGTGTGGCCAAAGAGATTGCCCTTGGCCGGTGTTTTGATGGCACGTCCGATGGTTCCTCCAGGATCATGAAGAGCAACGTGGGTGTGGCCCTCACCTTTAACTGTGTGGAGAGGCAGGTAGGCCGCCAGAGTGCTTTCCAGTACCTCCAAAACATCCCCGCCCGGCCCCCGGCTGCAGGGACCGGCCAAGGAAGAGTGCCCACTTCCAGGAGGCAACAGCGGGCAAGCAGAGGGGGGCAGCGCCGGCAAGGACGGGGGCCCTCCGTGAGATTTTCTGGAGTTGCTCAACAGCCTGTGAGCAGCTAAGCATTGTGGTTTCTTCCTCTCCCTCCTCCTCCCCTACCCCTGCCCCTCCATCCAGGTGCGATGGATAGACAGCATAGTTAATTTAAACACATCTCTTTTGGTGCCATTTGCTTAGGTTTAGTGTTTGGTTTGGTTTGGTTGTGGTGGTTGTTTTTCTCGCATATCATTACTTACTGTCCTTGTCTCCTGGTTCTGATTGGCACATAGCCCTCAACAGCACAAAATAAAGACCCCTTTGTGCTTTGGGTTTAAAAAATAAATAGATAAAGGAAGACAAAAGTTGGGCACTGATGGCTCACACCCATAACTCTAGCTACTGTAGAGGCTCAGAGTTAAGGATTGTCATTTGAGGCCTAGCCGGGGCAGGAAAGTCTTCAAGATGCTTATCTGCAATTAACCAGCCCCCCCCCCCCAAAAAAAAGCCAGAAGTGGAGCTGTGGTTTACATGGTAGAAGGCCAGCCTTAAGAAACAAAACAAAAAACAGGTGATAATTTAAGGCTCTGAGTTCAAGCCCCAGTTCTGGCACCAAAAAAAAAAAGAAGGAAAGAAGAGAGAGAGAGAGACAGAGAGACAGAGAGACAGAGAGAGACAGCGGGGGGGGGGGAGGGAGAGGGAGAGAGCGCATGTGCAGGATAGGTGGAGGAGAGGAGGAACAAAGGAAGGAAAGGAAGGGAGGGAGGGAGGGAGGGAAGGAAGGAAGGAAGGAGGGAAGGAAGGAGGGAAGGAAGGAAGGAAGGAAGGAAGGAGAAACATAAGTAAACATTGGTAAAACCCCACAGCTTGGACTATTTGTTCCTTTTGTGTCACGAATGCAAGTGTACTTCCTCTTCTTTTTGCATGGTTTTGCCCATCTCTACAATAATGATAATCTGATGCTAAAAATTAAATAACCAATATAAAGTATATTTCTGGTCCTGCTCCATAAGATGTATGCAAGGTGTCTATCACAGTGTGTAAGCATAAATGGTGGTGAAATAAAAGAAATAAACTACAATGTTTTTACTTGAAATGCATTTTTTTTTCGATTTGGACCTCTAGACCAGCAAGGTAAGGTATAGTATACAGGGTAATCATGATACCGAGTTTTAACACCCCAGGCCCAAAGTCCAAGAGTTTGCTCACCTCCATTTGCCAAAGAAACAGACAGGGTGTGGGGCAGAGGATGGAGACTGAATACAGGGGAGCCATGAGAAGACAACACTTCAGTACATCTTAGCCATCTTCAGGGCTTCAGGCATTGGCTTTAGGTGACATAGGGAGAATTGAGGGCTGGGATGAGAAAGGTATGTGGTGTTCAGACAGTCCCAAATCACAGCTATGGCCTGGTCGACCGCTCAGTTTTTGTCTCTGGGGGGAATTCCGGAGAAGTTATTGCTTTATTACTGGAACAGAACAGGAACAAAATGGTTCCCAGAATAACTGGGTTTTTGTGTGTTTTTTAAACTTAAGACCATAGTTAGAAAACAGTGCTTGTCTGAGGCGTAATTTGCCTTCCATACAGGATGGTTATCCGTGAATCTGTTCTTTCCTCCTGCCCGTGGATGATTGCAAAGGGATTTGTAGAGATTAATTCTGATCAAAGGGTGCAAAGGTGGAGGGATTTTTAATTAATTCATGGGAGTTGCCTCTTACAATTATAATTCCTTTTTTTTTGCCAGTTCTGGGCTTGAGCTCAGGGCCTGAGCACTGTCCTTGGACTTTCTCAAGGCTAGAGCTCTACCACTTGAGCCTCAGCACCACTTCCAGCTTTTTGCTATGTATGTGGGGTACTGAGGAATCGAACCCGGGTCTTCGTGCATGCTAGGCAAGCATTCTATCACTAGGCCAAACTCCCAGCCCCCCTATAATTCCTTTCTCTACTACTGTCTCTGAGCTTCTTTTGCTCAAGGCAAGCGCTAGACCACTTGAGTCATTGCACGACTTCCAGCTTTTGGACATGAGTCTCATGTAGTTTCTTGCCCAGGCTGGCTTTGAACTGTGATCCTAAGTAGCTAGGATTACAGATTTGAGAAACGGAGCCAGGCTTCATAGTTCCTTTATAAATCTTGGAAAGAACATCTTCCACACACAGAATTACATTCTCTTGCCAATGATGTTTTTACTTCCTTATATATTTGCTTTGTTCTAACTTAAAGGCTCAGTATAACCCAGGGCAGATGTCAATAAATGCATGCTCTGGAATTTGACTCTGAAGTCACCATATATTATTATTATTGTTATATTATTTTGCCAGGCCTGGGGCTTGAACTCAAGGCCTGGCCACTATCCTTGGGCTTTCTCAAGGCTAGCACTCTACCACTTGAGCCACAGCATCACTTCTGGCTTCCTTCGTGTATGTGATACCAAGGAGTCGAACCCAGGGCTTCGTGCATGCTAGGCAAGCACTCTACCACTAGGCCACACTCCCAGCCCTATCATCTTATTATTTTGACCATTAAAAGTCGCCAGCTGCTCAGAGGCACAGTCATGGAGGGAGGTGAGATGAAGCTCATCATTCTGTCCCTGATACAAGGCTGGGCAAAGAGACACACAGTCCAATGTTCAAGTTCATTCTCATGGATCATATTTTCCATTTTCAGAAAAGAGCAGAAATTCCTGGAGTTATGAGCATGTTCTGGGCTCCTGAGCAAGACCAAAAATATGTCTCAATTTTTGTCTTTTCTTTCTTTCCAATCCGGTGGTAATCATACAATAGCTGGCTCAAGATCTGGCAATCTGGCTAAGTGGTACTTTTGGCTTTCCCCAAGTCTATTGCCTTTTCCAGCTGAGCTGGCTGACCTTGCTCCAAATAATGATTTCCTGATCTCTCTTCCTTTTTTCTTTTCTCTCTTTTTCTCCTCCGATCCCCATTCTTATTTCTCCCGAACTCTTTATAGACACCCAGATTTTCCAGACAGCCTCTGCCTCTGGGATTAAACTAATTGGTTCAAAATGGACTGGGTTTTGGTTTTGGAAAAAGGTATTTGGTTTAAAATAGTAAATCAGAGACAAGTGGGTGGTGTCAAGTAATTTTAGAGTATCAACAGACTGGGATTAGGAGAGAGGGTGGGGTGCAACCAGCTGCCCCTCTCCCAATTACTCCAGAACTGTCTGGAGAGGGGGAGGGGAGGGAAAGGGGAGGAGGGGAGGGAGAGAAGGTTGTTTACAATCAGGACCAAGAAAACCTTTCCCTGAGCCTCTCCCCAGCCCTGTGTACGGCTAGCCTGAGTTTAATTTCTCTGGTTCAATCAGCATCTGTCCAATTCCTGGGTTTTCCATTTCATTTAGTTTATATTTTAATTTATTTTGTGCCAATATCAGGGCTTAAACTCAGGGCTTAAACATTGTCCCTTAACTTTTCTGGAGCCATAGCTCCAGCTCTGGCTTTTTGTTGGTTCATTGGAGATAGGAGTCTCACAGACTCTTCTGCCATGGCTGGCTTCAAATGATGATCCTCAAATCTCGGTCTCCTGAATAGCGAGGATTTCAGGCATGAACCACGGATGTTCAATTCATCATCAATTAGAACCAATTCTGGTTATGGGCTGGGAATGTGGCTTAGTGGTAGAGTGCTTGCCTAGCAGGCGTGAAACCCTGGGTTCGATTCCCCAGTACCACATACAAAAGCCAGAAGTGGTACTGTGGCTCAAGTAGAGTGTTAACTCTGAGCAAAAGAAGCTCAGGGGCAGTGCCCAGGCTCTGAGTTCAAGCCCAAGTACCCAATCCCCATGATTACTAAAAAAATCGAAGAAAGGGGCAGGGCAGGCCCAAAATCCAAGGAAAGAGGATGAAAAGTGCAGCGATAAAGTGCACTGGACATGGACGAAAGTGAATTGTACAACTTGTGGGTGGAGATGGGAGGGAGGGAATGGGAGAGAACGAGGGAACAGATGACAGTGTAGAGAAAGAAATGTCCTCATTACCTGATGCATGTAAATGTAATCCCTCTGTACATCACCTCCATAATAGCGAAAAAAGTACAATCTAAAGAAAGAGAGAGAGAGAGAAAAGAAATGGAGCAAGGCTGTGGCCTAGTCTCAGGCTTCACTTCTGCCCAGCCCTCAGTGGCCTGGTCCCTGGGCGCTAAACCTTCCTCATTCCTTC
Source organism: Megascapheus bottae (assembly GCF_031878675.1). Classification (NCBI taxonomy): domain Eukaryota; kingdom Metazoa; phylum Chordata; class Mammalia; order Rodentia; family Geomyidae; genus Megascapheus; species Megascapheus bottae. The sequence continues at coordinate 8,987,173 of NC_143533.1, forward strand.
CCTCCTTAGCTGTGCTCAAAGGATGGCTGGGTTATTTGATCTTAGGCCTAACTCTTCCTCCTTTACTGAATGTGTCATTGTTGTTCTGTTCCTGGGCCTTGAACTCAGGGCCTCACTTTTACACTTTGCTTTTTTTCATTCAAGGTTGGCCCTCTACTCTTGAGCCACACCGCCACTTCTCCAAACATATATTGAATGCCTGCTGGATATCAGGCCACATGTGTAAAAAGTGACAGACCTTTTAGGAGATGGTGGGAAAACTGGAGGGGAGAGGAAGGAAATAGGCCAGATTGGATCTTCCATAGGCGAGGACTGTTTGAAGAGCAGCAAGAGGCAAAGACTTTCTTTCTCTTGGGTATGGAGGTTGTACAAGGGGGTGGATTTGGGGCTGAGATTATATGGGTCTTAACAAGAAAGCAGAAAATTATGTATATATATATATATATATATATGCATGCATGCTATGGTCTCTTGGGGGGTCAAGGGTCAAGGGTGATGCCTTTGGTCAGGTACAGAACAGAATGCTCTGCCTAGGGTGAGGAGGCTTTCAGCTAAGTCAAGGTCAGAGTGACCTGCCTGTGGATATGCACACAAGTTCAAGCACACACCTGGTGTTTTTGCTTGATCTGGGGGAAAAAGGACAGGATCAATCTTTCATATTCCCTTCTTAGATACATAAAAAAGATTGGACTCATATTGGGGCTCAGATTGGGCTTAGTAAGTCTTTCAGGAGATAGCATAAAAGTGGGTTACCTGACTCAGAGAGGGTGATAGTTGAGGAGGCTTTTTTTTTTTTTTTTTTGCCAGTCCTGGGCTTGAGCTCCGGGCCTGAGCACTGTCCTTGGACTTTCTCAAGGCTAGAGCTCTACCACTTGAGCCTCAGCACCACTTCTGGCTTTTTTCTATGTATGTGGTACTGAGGAATCAAACCTGGGTCTTCATGCATGCTAGGCAAGCACTTTAACCACTAGGCCAAACTCCCGGCCCAGGCTTTTTTTTTTAAGAGGAGGTGATATCTGATTTGATGTCTGAACAATAGCTAGGCTCTAGCTTTCTGGTGGTAAAGCTGACATGAACAAGGGACACAAGCAGTGCACAGTTTGTACAAAGAGAGAGAGAGGGTAGAGGCTGGAAAGTGCTGGAAGAAAGAAATCTCTTTTTGGGGGAGAGAAAGTGGGAGAAAAGCATGAGAAGGATAAAAATGTCCAATAAGAAATGTACTCACGGGCCAGGAGTTTGGCCTAGTGGTTAAAGTGCTTGCCTAGCATGCACAAAGGCCCGGGTTCGATTCCTTGGTACCACATACATAGAAAAGGCCAGAACTGGTTCTGTGGCTCAAGTGGTAGAACACTAACCTTGAGGAAAGCCCGAGGACAGTGCTCAGGCCCTGAGTTCAGTCCCTAGGACTGGGAAAAAAAAAAAAAAGGTTTTTTTTTCAGACAATGAAATACTGTTGAGTTGAGCTCACAACTAATGCTTTAATGTCTCACTTTCCAAACCAGATTCATTCCTTGCCAATGGTGTAACTTTCTCTTGGGCCTAATTTCCTCTTTGGTAAGTGAAAGGGCTGGTTTAGATTAGGCTCTAGACCAGCTCTAAAGTCCTTTCCAGGTGAGGTGCCAATGGATCATGGCCATAATTCTAGCTACTCAGGAGGCTGAGATCTGAGGATCATAGTTCAAAGCCACCCTGGGTAGGAAAGTCCTTGAAACTTTCATGTCCAATTGATCACAGAAAAACTCAGAAGTGATGCTGTGGCTCAGGTGGTAGAGTGCTAGCCTTGAGGAAAAGAATCTTAAGGATAGTACCCAGACCCTGAGTTCAAGCCCCAGGACTGACAAAAAAAAAGTGAAGAGCACAATTCTCAAGATGCCTTTGGTTCCAAGAAACCGCTACTGATGTAAGAGGCATGCGGTCATATTTTTTCCTTTGTGAATGCTACACTCACTCTTGCTGGACCAAATGTTCATCTCAGAAGAGCCTCAGCCCACTGTATGCTGGCCGATCACCCTGTTATTTAAGTGTGAATTGTACCAGGATGGATATTAGATGGCAGAGACAAAAGGTACAGGCAGGGAGCTATACAGAAGAGCCCATCAGGCTGCTTCTGCTTACAGATAGGAGTTTGGAGAGCTCTAACATCTGGGACAAGAGAAAAGCATCACCAAAGTGTCCAGACAGAATCATTAGAATGGATTGGAGTGCAGTTTAGTGGTTGGGTAACAGTCATGAAGCCCTCAGTTAGATTCCTCAGTACCACATACACAGAAAGAGCCAGAAGTGGTACTGTGGCTCAAGTGGTAGAGTGTTAACTTTGAGAAGCAGCAGCTTAGGGACAGTGCCCAGGCCCTGAGTTCAAGCCTCTGGACTAGAAAACACACACACACACACACACACACACACACAAAACATTAGAATATGGAAGAATTAAGAAGACTAGCAAAGTTGGAGGCAGTTTAGGAGTTGATGGGTTTTCAGGCAGAGAGATGCTAAGTACACAGAGGGCGACTGGAAGTGTGTGTGTGTGTGTGTGTGTGTGTGTGTGTGTGTGTTAACAGGGTCTGAACTCAAGACCTCATGTTTCCCTTGGCTTTTTTTTCTTATATCTTGTACTTGAATCATGCCTCCAGTGCCCCATTTTGCTGATTAATTGGCGATAGAATATCCAGGCCTAGGACTTTTCTTTCCAGGCTGGCACTGACCCATGATCCTTAGATCTTATCCTCCTGAGTAGCTAGGATTACGTGAGCCACCAGCACCCAACTTGAAGTCTTTTGATTGTAAGTAACAGGGTTCCAGCTAACTTCAGGAAGGATTAGAAACAGAAACTGTTGAGCCTCGTGGATTCTGGACGCAGAATCCTGGCCATCACTCCCTCTGCTCTTCTCTCACTTTAAGTGGTTTTAGCTGTTGTATTTATTTATTTTACTATATTATATTTTTTGCTCAGTGCCTTGTGCTTACTGGGCAAGCACTCCACCAACTAAACTATACCTACAGCCCTTCTGGTAGCGATCATTTACAATTTTCATTTCCAAGCTGTTATAAATATGCTGTCCAAGCCTCACTGGAGTCACAACAATAGAAATAAAAACAAAGAATTGTCTCAGCCAGGCAAAATGTACTTCTGTACATGAGTTGTGTCATCAGCCAAAAAGCTGGCAAGCAAGCAGGCCTAGCAAGCAGTCTGCTCAGGTATTTCATCTTAAGGCAGCAGGCCCCGCCCCTCACTCAGATTGGTTGAGCTCAGTCTCACAATCTGCTCACGATTGGCTAGTTTGGAAAGGGAAAGATTTATTTATATAAGATGATCTTGAAATAAGATTAACAGTAAATTGGAAATATACCCACACTCTACCTTTTTGAGCAGTCTAGGGCGTGCTGTAATTCCATCTTGAGAAGAAATCTTTCTTATCCCAAGGCAGTTTTTCTTTTCCTAAACAAGAGCCAAATCACCAGGCCAAAGTTCAGTCATGGGGCTTGAACTCAAGGTGTGGGTGCTGTCCCTGAGCTTGTTTGCTCAAGGCTAGTACTCTCCCATTTTGAGCCACAATGCCACTTCTGATTTTCTGGCGGCTAATTTAGGAGATAAGAGTCTCACAGCCGTTCTTGCCTGGAATGGCTTTCAGCCATGATCCTCTGAGCTCAGCCTCCTGAGCAGGTGGGATTACAGGTATGCGCCACCATTGCCCAGCTTATTTCTCAGCTTTTGTGCATTTTAAAAGACATGTTTTTGTTTTGTTTTGTTTTGTGGGTCATGGGACTTGCACTCAGCCTGTGCACTGTCTCTGAGCTCTTCAGCTCAAGGCTACTACCCTACCCTTGAGCCAAGCCCCACTTTCCATTTTCTAGAGGTTAATTGGAGATAAGAATCTCAGGTCTTGCGCCGGGAGTTTGGCCTAGTGGGTAAAGTGCTTGCCTCGCATGCACGAAGACCCGGGTTCGATTCCTTGGTACCACATATATAGAAAAAAGACGGAAGTGGTGCTGAGGCTCAAGTGGTAGAGCTCTAGCCTTGAGAAAGTCCAAGGACAGTGCTCAGACCCTGAGCTCAAGCCCAGGACTGGCAAAAAAAAAAAAAAGAATCTCAGGTCCTTTTGTGGCCAGGCTGGCTTTGAACCTTGATCCTCAGATCTCAGCCTCCTGAGTTGTTATTCTTTCTCCTCCTCCTCCTCCTCCTTCTCTTCTTCCTCTTCTTCACCAGTCCTGGGGCTTGAATTCAGGGTCTGGGCACTGTCCTTGGACATTTTTTACTCTAGGCTAGCACTGCCACTTGAGCCACAGTGCCACTTCTGGCTTTTTCTGTATATGTGGTACCTAGGAAATAAACCCAGGCTTCCACTTGGCTATGCTCCTGGTCCAAGGTTTCCGAATTTTTCATATCATTTTTTTCTTTCTTGTCAGCTGTTAGTTTTAGTAATGTTTTTCCTATTTCCTTCTGTTGATTAAAAGTTTTACAGTTTTCCTGTTTGCATTCATACTACAAATATGCTTATTTTAAGAGTTAAAATTAAACAGAATTTTCACTTCTACCTATTCTTTAGGAGTATTTTTTAATCTTTGAAATAATCTTATTGTTCTATACAGTGTTAACAGAATTCTTTTGTTGTTTTGTTTTCATTTTGCTGACATGAGAGTTTGAACTTGGCCTGTTGGACTTGTTCAGCTTTTTCACAGCTTTACAACTTGCACTACACCTCCAACCTGCTTGTGTGCAGGTTATTTTTGAGGTAAGAGTCACATTTACTTTTTCTGCTTGGGCTGGCTTCAAGCCTTGCTATCCCAGATCTCAGTCTTCTGAGTAGCTAGGTGTAAGCTTCTGGAAGTTAGCTGGAAAAATGAGTTTTTAAAAGTCATAAAGAAGGGCCTGGAGTTTGGCCTAATGGTTAAAGTGCTTGCCTAGCATGCAGGAAGACCCGGGTTCGATTCCTCGGTACCACATACATAGAAAAAAAAAAAGCCGGAAGTGGTGCTGAGGCTCAAGTGGTAGAGCTCTAGCCTTGAGAAAGTCCAAGGACAGGGCTCAGGCCCTGAGCTCAAGCCCAGGACTGGCAAAAAAAAAAAAAGTCATAAAGAAAAGGACATAAATCATAGCACTGTACAGGAAAAAATGTTTTGTTTGTAAAGGAACCTACAATGTACTATAGGCCAAAGGAACATTTATTTCTCATATTAATCTTAGAAGGTCAAGGAAAGTCTACTTAAAAAAATAAAATGAAATAAAACCAAACAAGACAGAGCTGGGCACTGCAATCATTGCTTCTCAGGAGGCTGAGATGTGAGGATCATGGTTCAAAGCCAATCCAGGCACAATAGTTCATGAGACTCTTCTCTCCAAAAACCACTAGAAACCAGACATGGTACTGTGGCTCAAAGTAGTAGAGTGCTAGCCTTGAGCTGAAGAGCTCAGGGACAACACCCAGGCCCAGAGTTCAAGCCCCATGGCCAAACAAAAAACAAAACAAAACAAAACACACCTGGAATAAATGCAATTGTGTTATTCAGTAAATATTCTATGTGGAAAGTGGCAGAGATAGGAGGGGAAGACTTTGGGGAAGCAAAGAAGGGGTGACATTGTCCAAAAAAAAAAAAAAAGAAAAGAAAAAGGTGCTTATTACCTCTTATAAAATGGTAACTTCTCGGTACAACATCTTAATTATAACATTACATTTTTTAAAAGACAGGTTTATAGAGTTATGCAACTCTCTTGCTATGCAATGTAGCTAATAAATGACCCAGCTGTGACTCAACACTAATCCTTCTACTCTTAATATCTATTTCCTTTAAAATAATCGCACCTGCTATTCCAGCTACTCAGAAGGCTGCGATCTGAAGGGCTGCGATCTGAGGCCATATCCTAAATAACTATCAAAATCAGGACCAGCAAACAAGCCTAGCAAACAAAATGTCCTGAGTTCAAATTCCAGTATCCTCACACACATATCAAACGAATCCTCCTCCTCAACTACTTCCTGGCACTGTCTTCAAAGTTCAAGGTTCTATACACAAAAACCACTGCTCCTCTGCCAACGATTCAGATGGATAGTGAGGTATCGCCATCTACTGACGTCTCCCTAACATCTGACATAATGGAACACATAACCCTATCATGTCTGCAGATAATCTTTAGAATCTCACAACTCTGGCAAGAAAAAGATTTCTAAGCCAGGATCAGCTAGCTGCTGGCTCAAATCTATTAAAACACATTTTTTACTTGGGTGCCTATGGCTCACATCTGTAATCCTAACTATTCAGGAGGCTGAGATCTGAAGATTGAGGTTCAAAGCCAGCCCAGGCAGGAAAAGTCCATCAGACTCCTATCTCCAATTAATTACCCAAAAAAGTCTGGAAGTAGAGCTGGGACTCAAGTGCCAGAGTGCTAGCCATCGAGCAAAACAAGCTCAGGGCCAGTGCCCACACTCTGATTGGCAAAAGGGAAGGGGGACATTTTATCTCTTGCTTCCTTTCCCCGAGCAACTCATAATATCCACAATGCCAGGAATCAAACAGAAAAAGGAAATGAGTCTTACATGAAATGAAGACGTACAAAGCTATGCCCTTTGTGCTATGTACTTCACCAAAGGTAAATAACTCAAGACAGAGAGTCCTTTCACTGCAACTGTTTGAACTGGAAATTCTTTTTACGCATCATTAACCCGTCAGAAAAAAGCTAAAAATAGGTGAGATATGAAACTTCTCTGTTTCAAAGGGCTGGTATGATGTGACCACCGAAATCTGCCATCAAAGTTTCCTGATCAAAGTCTTCTTTTATCACAGTGAAACTCTCAAATGCTCCTATGCTTTTGTTTTTTGTGCCAGTCCCAGGCCTTGAACTCGGGCCTGGGTGCTGTTTCTGACCTTTTGTCCTCAACATTAGCATTTTTTTTGTAGTGAATTGTAAATAAGAATCTTAAGGGGGGACCAGGAGTGTGACCTAGTGGTAGGGTGCTTGCCCAGCATGAACAAAGCCCAAGGTTCATGTCCTTGGTACCACATAAGCAGAAAAAGTTGAAAATAGTGCTGTGGCTCCAGTGGTAGAGCACTAGCCTTGAGAAAGCTCAGGGACAGTGCCCAGGCCCTGACTGGCAGAGAGAGGAAAAGAAAGAGAGAGAGGGAGAGAGAGAGAGGGAGGGAGGAGAGAGAGCGAGAGAGAGAGAGAGAGAGAGAGAGAGAGAGAGAGAGAGAGAGAGAGAGAGAGAGAGAGAGAGAGAGAGAAAGAAAGAAAGAGAGGGCCTGAGAACAACTGGGCCAGACATTACCTATTCAATGGCAGAAAAAAAGTCTGAATACATGACTCCATTCTCCAGAACCCAAACTCTGCCCCTAGCTCTATGCTACTGAGCCACACCCTAGGATAAGGACCTGTTCTAACCTGAGAATTTCAGGTAAGGGAATATCCATTAATAACACAGACCATATTCCATTTTCAAAGAGCCAAGGAATTTCCTCCCTCTTTCTTTCTTTCTTTCTTTCTTTCTTTCTTTCTTTCTTTCTTTCTTTCTTTCTTTCTCTCTTTTTGTTTTTGTGGGTCATGGGACTTGAACTTGGCCTGGGCACTGTCCCTGAGCTCTTCAGCTCATATCACCCTACCTTTGAGCTAAGCCCCACTTTCTGTTTTCTAGAGGTTAATTGGAGATAAGAGTCTCAGGTCCTTTTCTGCCCAGCTGGTTTTGAACCTTGATCCTCAGATCTCAACCTCCTGAGTAGAATAGGCGTGAGCCACCGCCACCGGCTTTAATTTGCATTTTCTTGAATGTTAAGGTTGAACATGTTTTCTTTCTCTCTAACACTTTTATTTCTTTATCACCATTCTCCCAGTCCCTGGCATGTAACTGCTGTTCATTGAAGGTTTGCTGATTGAATGAAATCAAGGGTAAAGAACAAACGAAAGGATTGCTGGAGCAGTGTTGTCTCTGGCAAACATTGTCCTGACTACATTTTTTTTTAGTCTATTTTACAGAAATATGTTAACAACCTTTCCTTTTATTTCTATAACAAGAAGAAAATATGTTTGTAGTAGAAGGTGGAGTGGGGATGGAAAGAATTTAAATTGGAAGTTAGAATCCCTGAGACCATCTGAGCTCACTTTGGGTTAATAGAGGAGGCGCTCATATTTGGTTCTGGGGCTATAGAGTTAAGAGTTTCTGAGAGATCCTAGAAACATTTGAAAACAGTGGATTCAGTGAACTTGGGAATCTCTCTGTTCTCAAAATCTTTATTACTATTATTATTATTATTAATTTGGTTATTGGGCTTGAATTCAGGGCCCAGGAACTGTCCTTGATCTGTTTTTGCTCAAGGTTCACTTTGAGCCGTGGCTCCACTTCTGGTTTTTCTGGTGGTTAATTGGAGTGAAGCATCTGATAGACTTTCCTGCCCAGGCTGGTTTTGAACCACAATCCTCAGATATCAGCCTCTGGAGTAGCAAAGGATTACAGGTGTGAGCCACTGGTGCTAGGCTTGGTTTTTGTAACTCAATGCTTCAGGAGTACCATGTATCTTTTCCCAAGAGAAAAAGAACTATGTGACCTAAGCCAAGACCAATGGCTTTTCTTACGGCCAGACTACTAGAAATCTCCAGTACTTCTTGTTGGAGACTGTTGATGTCAAATTCACTGGAATGACCTGGAATCCACTCCGGGTTGACTCTCTACAGACTCCCTTCCCCAAACTCAGAACTAAAAGGCATCCATATTTACCTGACAACGAATCTGGAACTCAGAGTTAATGAGACTCAAACACAGCCAAATTATTAGTCTGGCACTGCCCAGATGGGAGACAAGTATGAATCATTGATTTGTCATTATCCTGAACTTTGTTCAGCTAGTTTGTCTGCTTTAACCTGTCCAGAGAAAGTAGGTCAAACAAAAGGCTCAAAGGGCAATAGTTAGGGCATAGAAACACCTTGTTTACCAAGTTAGGATAAAAATAAGTGTGTGTGTGTGTGTGTGTGTGTGTACTGGGGTTTGAACTCAGGGCTTGAGTGCTGTCCCTGAGCTTTTTCATTTCAGAGTGGTGTTATGACACTTTGAGTCACAGCTTCACTTCTGTGTGTGTGTGTGTGTGTGTGTGTGTGTGTGTGTGTGTGTGTGTGTGTATTGAAGGTAAGTGTCTTAGGGATTTTTCTACTTTTCTTCCTAGGCTGGCTTCTTACCAAGATCCTTAGATCTTAGTCTCCCTGAGAAACTAGGATTACAAGCATGAGCTACCAGCCACTGGCAAATCAAAAATTTTAAACCGTCAGAAGAGGGCTGGGAATGTGGCTTAGTGGTAGAGTGTTTGCCTAGCATGCATGAAGCCCTGGGTTCCATTCCTCAGTACCACATACATAGAAAAGGCCGGAAGTGGTGCTGTGACTCACGCAGTAGAGTGCTAGCCTTGAGCAAAAGAAGCTCAGGGACAGTGCATAGGTCTGAGTTCAAGCCTCAGAACCGGCACACAAACAAAAAAAATTAACGCCTTCAGAAGGGTTATAAAGAACCTAGGCACAAGCCCCCTATGCTAGAGAATACCTGTAATTCCAGCCCTCGGGGGGTGGGTAGGACAATTTTAGGTTTGAAGCTATCCTGGGCTATACAACAAAGTTTGTTGCTGGAGAAAAATGCAGGATTCCTTCAGCTTTCCAGTTTACACACAAAATCACAGATCATTAAGAGGCACCTATTTCAGGATGTCTCATAAAAAGGAGGCTCTCACAAGGAGAAAGTTTTAACATGGATAAATTTTAGGGTGATGGTAGTATACTGCTTAAGTATAAAGTAGGGAAACAGAAAATGAAGCATTTCCTGCTCTATTCAGGAAATGTGAGTTCTTATCTGTAGCTTGTAACTATTTTGAGCTCAGCAAATACATATGGTCTGGTCAGTCTTGAACGTTTGATCTTTAGCCTATTGGTAAGATGAGAGATGCACCCAGAACACTTCAGGACTCCTGTACACGTTCTATCTTGATCTACCTCTGGAGAATTTCCACGTTTATTATTTCAGAGTATAAGACATTTTTAGTAGCCTCTCCTATATTTCAATTTTTTTAAATTAAAGAAAATTTTTTTTGTGGATCATGGGACTTGATCTCAGCCTGGGCATTGTCCCTGAGCTCTTCAGCTCCAGGCTAGTGCTCTACCCTTCAGCCAAGCCCCACTTCCTGTTTTCTTAGGTTAATTGGAGATAAGAGTCTCAGGTCCTTTTGTGGCTGGGCTGGCTTTGAACCTTGATCTTCACATCTCAGCCTCTTGAGTAGCTAGGATTATAGGCGTGAGCCACCACGTCCAGCTCCTTTCCTATATTTTAAGGGGGAGGCAGATTTAGATAATTCGATATCTCTTTAACTTAGAATTACCCATTAAAAAGGAGATATGGAGTTGGTCATTGGTGACTCAGTTGAAATCCTAGCTTCTCAGAAAAGGCTGAGATTTGAAGATCACGCTTCAAAAAGCCAGTGAGACTCTTATTTCCAATGAACCATCAAAAAAAGCCAGAAGTGGAGCTGTGGTTCAAGTCTTGAGCAATAAAGCTCAAGAGACAGCAGAGACCAGATCCTGAGTTCAAGCCTTGGGAGTCACACAAAAACAAAAAGCAAATCCATCTTGGCAAGCAGAAGACACGATGTGGAAAATGAATGATGCAACTTGTGGGCAAGGACAGGATGGGGAAACTGAGGGAAAACGAAGTAAGGGGTGACACTGTCTAAAAAGAAATGAGCTCATTACCTGACTTGTGAAAGGGTAATGCCTCTGTACAACATTTTAATAAAAGTTTATCTGTTTTCCCAGGGCCTGGACACTGTCCTGAAGCTTCAAGACCATTGGAGTCACATGCCATTTTTTTTTCTTTTTTTTTTTTTTGCCAGTCCTGGGCTTGAGCTCAGGGCCTGAACACTGACCTTAGACTTTTCTCAAGGCTGGAGCTCTACCACTTGAGCCTCAGCACCACTTCCGGCTTTTTTCCATATATGTGCTACCTTGGAATCGAACCCGGGTCCTCGTGCATGCTAGGCGAGCACTCTAACCATTAGGCCAAACTCCTGGCCCCATCACACAGTGCCATTTTTGTCTTTTTCAATTTGTATGGTCCTGAGGACTGGAACCCAGGGCTTCATGCATGCGAGGGAAGCATTTGACTACTAATCCACATTCCCAACCCTAAAATTATATTTAAAAAAACAACCCACACACAAAAAATTAAAAAAAAAATCAACTTTGTTTTTTGGTTAGTTCTGGGGCTTGAACTCAGGGCCTGGGCACTGTCCTCGGGCGTTCTCAAGGCTAGTGTTCTACCACTTGAGCCACAGCACCGTCTCTGGCTTTTGCCATGTATGTGGTACCGGGGATTCGAACCCAGGTCTTCATGCCTGCGAGGCAAGCGCTCCACCACCGGGTCACGCTCCTGGCCCCCACATCAACCTCGCCGAGTCCGTGACGGCGCCGGGTCGAGGCGACTTCCCAGCATGCACCTCCCCGAGTCCCAACTCAAGAAGCGAACCACCACCACCACCACCACACACACAAAAACCCACAACGGCGTACGGAGGTCGTTTGGGCTCGCCGCTCGCCGTAGCGCGCTCATTGGTGCCCAGGTTACCGCCTCCCTCCCCCTTCACCTTTCCGCCCGCCTCCCGCACGCACGCGCGGCGCGTGCCCACGCCTTCTCCGGGGCCTAGGACGCACGCGCGCGCACGCTCGCTCGCGGGGCCCGGTAGGCGGGGGCGGGGGGGGGCGGGAGGGAGGGGAGGAGGGCGGGGAGGTGGAGCGGCCTCCGCTCCGGGAGGCAGACGGCGGCGGCGGCGGCGGTGACGGCGGCGGGACGCCTTGGTAGCACCGAGATCCGGCTGCTTGGCCGGTGAGCGCGGCGCCGGCCAGGGCCGCCGGGAGGGAGGCTTCGGAGCCGGGTCAGCGCGCCTCCTCCACCCGCACGAGTCGGACGGCTGAGACTTCCCACCACCCCCCCCTCGACGTCCGCCAGGGCCGCGGCCCCGGCCTAGGCCGCGCGGAGATGCCCAGCTGCGGCGCTTGTACCTGCGGGGCGGCGGCGGCGGCCGCCCGGCTCCTCACCACCTCCTTCACCTCCGTGCCCAGAGGTAACCAACGAGTCCCGGGCCCGAGCCCGGGAGGATCGGGGTGAGGGACCCCCCCCACCCCGGAAGGGGCACCAGGCTCGTCCGCATCGCTGAGGAGGGGGCCGAGCCGCTGCCCCCCCCACACTTTTCCCCGGGGGGTGCGGCTCTGCCAACCCCCTGGAAGCGGCTGCTCCCCAGATTGGAAGACACCCCGCCACCTTGTGCTCTCGTGCGCCTCCCCGAAGTCTGGAAGGGGCGCTCAGGGTTCCCGCCCGCCCCCCCTCCTCCCCCCCGTAGTGAAGCGTCCACGGCGGCCTCCCCTCCGCTCCGCGCTTCCCTCTCGCCGGGCCTGGGCGGGGAGGGGAGGGAGTTGAACATACACGGCTGTCATTTGGGGGGAGTCCTCCCCCCCCTCCCCCGAAGCCTCTTGAGTTGTGTCTGGGCCGGCTCGGGACGGCAGGCCGCGCAGCCCTGGAGATGTCACTGTCATTGTGTGTGGCCGTCACCACTGGGACAGAGGGGACGCAAACTGGGGGTGGGGGTGGGGGGGTGGCTCCTGGTACTTTTGTGGCGTCGGAGTGGCCCAGGAAAATCGGGGCGCTCAGGGGGAATAATAAAAAAAAAACCCACAACGACTGCGGGGATCCTTTTGGAAATCACTCAGGCAGCTCGGGTCGTTTGCCAGCTCCCCGGCTTGACAGTCTTAAGCTGGTGTCCTGCCAAAGTAGCTGCTGTTTGCCTTTCCCCTCTGCTTATCAGGAGCTGTGACAGTGGCACACCAGCCAGGAGATTCCGGAAAAGAACTTTTTTTTTTTTTTTTTTTCTATTCTCGAAACCTATTTACTATAAGACTCTGGTGTCTAGATCCTCTAACACCCCAAACTTCTACGTGAATTCCTATGGTTTTTCTCAGTTTATGACCCTTGGGTTTAAAAAAAAAAACAAAAAATTTGTTAAACATTTTTTTTTTTTCCACTCTGAAATCCTTGCTAAATGGATATCCTGGCTGCGCTAGTACCCAGGAAGGGATTAAATGGAGGTCATGTGCAACAATTTAGTCCTCAACAAGATGTCCCAACTCGAGAAACTTGATTTGTAAACACTTGACCGTGACCGGTGCTTTTAACCTATTTATTTGACATCCGTTTGTTGAAGGCCTTCAAGGCCAAGACATTTTCTGTGTGAGAGGTAATGTCGGGAGCTTCAGCTTTGAATTTGGTCTAGCGGTCTGGAAGAAAAAGTCATGTTTCTATGGGCGGATAAACTAGTTTGGTGTTCTTTCGGGCAGGAAGGCTTGTTTGAGAAAGTTTTTTTCTAGTTAATCCTTGAAAACTTACGCTATAGACATTGATTATTAATTTCAGTTATCAATAGGCATAGTTTAACTGTACCAATCGCGAGGCAAGTCTACAGATTAATTGGTTTATCTTTTTTTGTATCGATACGTTTTCCAGATGCCTTCAAAGACCTGGGATTGTCTTTGAGGGAGGGGAAGTAGTCTTGGGGTTTGAACTCGGGGCCTGAGCACTATCCCTGAACAGTTTTGCTCAAGGCTAGCACTCTGCTACTTGAGCCATAGCTCCACTTCTGGCTTTTGTTATTAGTGTGAGTTAAGAGTCTTACAGACTCCTTGGGCTGGCTTTGAACCTTGATCATCAGATTTCAGCTTCCTGAATAGCTAGGATTATAGGTGTGAGCCCCCTCACCCATGGCTTGTTGTCTTTTTTTTTTTTTTTTGCCAGTCCAGGGGCTTGAATTAAAAATCTGGGCCCTGTCCCTGAGCTTATTTTGCTCAAGACTAGCACTCTACCACTTGAGCCATAGTGCCACTTCCAGCTTTTTCTATTTATGTAGTACTGAGGAGTTGAACCCAGGGCTTCATGCATGTGAGATAATCACTCTACCATTACCACATTCCCAACCCCATGATCTCAGCCTCTTTTTTTTTTTTTTTTTTTTTTTTTTTTTTTTTTGTGGATCATGGAGCTTGAACTCAGCCTGGGTGCTATCCCTAAGCTCTTTAGCTCAAGGCTGCCACCCTACCCTTGAGCCAAGGCCCAATTCCCATTTTCTTGGTTAATTGGAGATAAGGTCCTTTTGTCCTGGGCTGGCTTTCAACCCTGATCCTCTGATCTCAGCCTCCTGAATAGCTAGGATTACAGGCCTGAGCCATGAGCCCAGCAGAATTGTCATTTTCGTGGTAGGATTAAACTTCTTAGAGTTTAATACTTTATGTAACAATTCATAAGTTTGCTAAGCCTTATTACAAAGCCAGCCTACCTTTTCCTTTCCTTTCCTCATCTCTCCTCTTCTCCTTTATTTTTTTCCTTTCTTTTCTCTTTTCTTTCCTTTCCTTTTCTTCTCTTTTTTTCAAGATGGGGTCTCCCTAAATTGTCTGGACTTATCTCCAACTCCTACTGAAGCATGTGCCCTGCCTTGGCCTCCTGAGTGCTCCTACAGTTATGTGCCACCACACCTTGCTGCTATAATAATAATAATAAGAAGAAGAAGAAGAAGAAGAAGAAGAAGTTATTTTTTATTTTTTGCCAGTCCTGGGGCTTGAACTCAGGGCCTGGGCACTGTCTTTGGACATTTTACTCAAGGCTAACACTCTACCACTTGAGCTACAGTGCCACTTCCAGCTTTTTCTGTGTGTGTGGTACAGAGGAATGGAACCCAGGGCTTCATGCATGCTAGGCAAGCACTCTACTACTAGGCCACACTTCCAGCCCTGACACCTTGCTATTTTTATAGTAGAAAGTCTGTACATAAGTCTACAAGAAAGGATGTTACTTATAGAATTGTTCTAGGATTCTTGGAAAGAAGAGGGTGGAAGAATGAAGATTCAGACCTAAACTTTGTCTAGTTTATTATTATAAACATAAAGATTTCTTATCAGAATATCTATATTTCTAATGAGATGGTGAATTTTCAGTGTAATAAAGTAAGAATAGAAGAGGCAATTTCAGAACTCAGAAGTAGTTGTATTTCTATTGTCCTGTCTCATGTTAAACTGAAGTGGAACTTTGAAAGTAACTTAGTAATTTGTCATACTAGACACTGGATCTGTTTTCTTCTGATGAGTTATATGTATCAATTTATATGTGTCAAATTTAATGTGTTTTTCATCACTGTTCTCTTTGGGTATGAAACCTGTAGTAAATGAGAAATTTAAAATTTCCAACCAAGTTGCTAGTGAAATGTACTTTGTAACTATATATTCAAAATATGTACATAAAGAAATGCTCAGGCTCAGTGCCTCACACCTACAATCCTAGCTACTCAGAGGCTGAGATCCTAGGATCAAGGTTCAAAGCCAGCCCGGGCACAAAAGGACCTGAGACTCTTATCTCCAGTTAACATCTAGAAAATGGGCTTGGCTTTAAGGTAGGGTGGTAGCCTTGAGCTAAAGAGCTCAGGGACAGCACCCAGGCTGAGTTCAAGCTCCATGACCCACAAAAAAAAAAAAAAAAGAGATGCTCAATTCCATTTAAAAAGTCCTAAATGACATTGCTTGTCTGAATTTGGCTGTAAGAAGTGTAGCAAGTGTTAACTTGTTTGGTTTCTGATTGCCTTCTGTCTACATCTGCTCAGAGGTATCACCTCATAAGGCATAAGTGATAAGCTCTAATGTGTTGATGTCCTTCCTTTTCTTGAGAGTTATATAATGTGCACAGCTTAACCAACTTTTAGGTAGATTTTAAGTTATCTGCCCTACTCTCTCACACACACACAACCACAAAATAAGGCAAAGTGAATAAATGGAGAAGCATCTTTATTTCTGTTATCACAAAACTTTTTTTTTGTAGTGCGGTTTGTACTCAGCTCTTCTCTTGCCAGGCAGGTATTCTACCGCTGAACCAATCCTCTAGTATTCGTGTGTGTGTGTGTGTGTGTGTGTGTGTGTGTGTGTGTGTGTGTGTGTTGCTCCTGGGGCATGAACTCAGGACCTCATGCTTAGCTTTTTTCTCTCAAGGCTAGTGCTCTACCATTTGAGCTACACCTCCACTTCTGGCCTCCTGGCTATAATCCTAGCTACTCAGGAGGCTGAGATCAGGATTGTGGTTTGAGGTAAGCCCATGGGGAGAAAGTCGAGATTCTTACTGAACCAGTAGTTGTGCATGGTGGCACTTGTCTGTTAGCCTAGTTATGCAGGAGGCTGAGATTCAGAGGATCCTGATTGCAGGTTAGCCCCTTGTGCAGTCACAAAACTGCATCTGCACAGTGGTTCCAGTGGGAAGAAGAAAGGGGATCGTAGAACAGGCTAGTCCTAGGGAAAAGGAAGACTGTTGCTCAAAAAGAACCAGCGCAAAAAGGGCTAGAAGCGTAGCTTATGTAAAAGCCCTGAGTTCAAACTCCAGTATTGCCAAAACAAAAATTCATGAAACAGTCACTTGGGCATAAAATAGAATTTTTAGATTAAGATATCGTGAGTTACAAGCTATGTAGTTTTTTTTTGTTGGATATGACTGTTATCCAAGTGTGACATTGGATCACTTTTTTATTTCCAGAATTCATTAGTGTAAGCCGTTTAGTCAGCTGTTGACCTATTAGTTCCATATTTTCTTTTTCTTTTATTTTTCCTTGCTCTACTGAGTATACTGCTCAGAATCTCATGACTGGTAGGCAGGTACTATGTGACTACGCTTCATCCCCAGCCTCACTCCAGGTTTTTGTTGAAGTTGTGTGTAGAGTCAGATGATATTCAGATATGTACAATAAGTAATTACTCAAAATTTAGAAAAAAGATATTGTGAGTTAAAAAAAATTTTTGTTAGGGGCCAGGAATTTGGCCTAGTGATAGAGTGCTTGCCTAGCATGCATGAAGACCACATACATAGAAAAAGCTGAAAGTGGTGCTGAGGCTCAAGTGGTAGAGCTCTAGCCTTGAGAAAGTCCAAGGACAGTGCTCAGGCCCTGAGCTCAAGCCTCAAGTTTAGAACTGGTGTGCGCGCACGCGCGCGCATGCGCTTGTACACACACACACACACACACACACACACACTAATTCTGCTAGGCTACTTTTTTGGGTGGGGGAGGGGTCAGTCGTAGGGCTCGGAACTCTGGGCCTGAGTGCTCTCCCTAACCTCTTCAGCTCAAGGCTGGTGCTCTACCACTTGAATGACAGCACCCATTCTGATTTTTCAGTGGTTAATTGGATAAGAGTCTCACAGTGACTTTAGATCTCCAGATCTGTCTTCTGAGTAGCTAGTATTTCAGGCATGAGCACGCACGCACACACACACACACACACACACACACACACAGCATTCTAAGGAGATCTATCCAGATGCTTCACTAGGCCGCCTAAATAGGCTTATGGTACAAAAAGGGTTAAAACCCCTGATAAGTTAGCTGTAGTGTTTTATGTTTATATTAAAATCTCTGAAGATTTTATAACTGGCACATAGCCATTTTCATTGTTCAGAAAAGTTTTTGAAGTATGATCTTTAGCAGCATCAGCAAAGCCTGGAGAATTGTTAGAAATGCATGATTTTGTTTTCCGATTCTGTAAATCAGACAATGAGTACTGTGCCTCTTGGACAGTGTCACCCCAAATACATTCTCAAGTCTGACAAAGCAGAACCATAGAAGTCCTGCATTATTTTTGGCCATACAGGGATTTGAACTCTAGGTAGGAGCTGTACCACTTGAGTTATGCCTTCAGAACTTCTTTGCTTTAAGACCTTAGTCCTCTTACCTATGCCTCTGCATTAGTTATGATAACAGTTATGTACCATGCCCAGTTTGCTGGCTGGCTGAGATGGACATCTTATTAACTTCTTGCTTGGACTAGCATCAAACTTCAGTTCTTTAATCTTTACCTCCTGAAGAGCCGAGGTTACAAGTATGAGTCACTGTATCCATAGGGACCCATGTTTTAATAAACTCTCAAAGTGATTCCAATGCACAGTTTGATAACCCATGGTCTGATCTGTGAATATCATCCTGTCAGGACTCAAAGCTTATAGCATGATAGCACTCTACTATTAGGCCCAGCAAGGAAATCCTTAAGTTTAGAAGTTCAAATGACTTGAAAACTTTTTTTTTTTTTTTTGCCAGTCCTGGACTTGAGCTCAGGGCCTGAGCACTGTCCTTGGGCTTTCTCAAGGTTAGAGCTCTGCCACTTGAGCCTCAGCACCACTTCCGGCTTTTTTCTATGTATGTGGTACCAAGGAATCAAACCCGGGTCTTCAGGCATGCTAGGCAAGCACTTTAACCACTAGGCCAAACTCCTGGCCCATGACATAAAAATATTTTTATGTAGTATATTCTGTGGTGACTCTGTGATTGCATTGGTTTTGTATGTTACTTGATAACTGGAACTAAGTTACATAAAGGCTTATTTTTCTTTCAATTCAAGTACATTTTTTGGAGGGGGAGGTCATGGGGCTTCATCTCTGAGCCTGGGCGCTGTCCCTGAGCTCTAAAAGCTCAAGGCTGCCTCCCTATTGGTTGAGCCACAGCACCACTTCTGGTTTTCTAGTGATTAACTGGAGATAAGAGTCTTATGGTCTTTAGTGTGGGGCTGGCTTTGAACCTTGATTCTCAGATCTCAGCCTCCTGGGTAGCTAGGATTACAGGCTTGAGCCACCACACCCGGCTTCAAGTACACTTTATTTTTTTTATTTTTTTATTTTTTCCAGTCCTGGGCTTGAGCTCAGGGCCTGAGCACTGTCCTTGGACTTTCTCAAGGCTAGAGCTCTACCACTTGAGCCTCAGCACCACTTCTGGCTTTTTGCTATGTATGTGGGGTACCGAGGAATCGAACCCGGGTCTTCATGCATGCTAGGCAAGCACTTTAACCACTAGGCCAAACTCCCGGCCCTCAAGTACACTTTAAAAGAATCATTTTTATAAATTTTCTCTTAGGTTCCTGAAGATAATTTCCTCTAGCATGTTTCCAAATACCATTAAGTATTGTAAATTTTTCAATATCATAGGTGGTGTTGTAGGGTAAATGAAAATAATATACTAAGTGGTACTTGAAGTTTAAATTTGTTCTCAGCCTCAAAGTACAAAGAACTTCCCAGAGGGTTGTTAATAATTGTAGTTTGCTTTGTAAGTACATTCTAATGGTTTAGTGAAAAGGTATATTTGCTGCAGAGGCTCTTATTTTGTAAATGCTATCTTCTTCATAGTTTTTATATCTTAATTTGTGGAAGCTTTTGTAAGACATCTAAGGTGATAAACTGGAATATCCATCATGGGTCTCATTAATTGATCATTTTCTACATTCTCTGCTCACTATCGCTCTCATTTCCATTGTTTTCTAAGCTTTTTAGGTTGATATAGTATTTATAAGTTTGCTTTTACATTTGGGAGGGGGGACAAACCCAAGGTCTTGTGCATCCTAGGAAGATGCTCTATGAACTGAGCTATATTTCCAGCCCTGGTCTGGTTTTTAATTCATGTCATTTGCTTACGGAAGCATTAATATTTAGCTTAAAAATAATGAGTCGCTCCAGGCTGCTGTGGCTCACACCTGTTGTCCTAGCTACTTAGGAGGCTGAGATCTGAGGATCAAAGTTCAAAGCCAGCCGGGGCACAAAAGGAACTGAGACCCTTATTTCTGATTAACTTCTAGAAAAGGAAGTGGGGCTTGGCTCAAGGGTAGGGCGGAAGCCTTGAGCTGAAGAGCTCAGAGACAGAGCCCAGGCCCAGGCCAAGTTCAAACCCCATGACACACACACACACACACACACACACACACACACAAAATAATAATAAATGATAATAAATATCATTCAAATGAAAATTTCAAGTCTGTGAATAATAATGATAAGCTACACTTGAGAAAATTTGAAATAATCTTTTGAAAATATTCTTTTTAAAAAATTTTAAAAACAATCCTTAAAGGAAAACATCAAATGTATTTTTTTTTCTTTTTCTTTTTTTTTTTTTTTTCCAGTCCTGGGGACTGAACTCGGGGACTGAACTCAGGGCTTTGCACTGTCCTTGGTCTTTCCTCAAGACTAGAGCTCTACCACTTGAGCCACAGCACCACTTCCAGCTTTTTCTGTTTGTGGTACTAAGGAATTGATCTGGGGTCTTTGTACATGCTAGGCAAGTACTCTACCACTAGGCCAAACTCGTGGCCAGTTTTCTTTTTTTAAAATTACTGTTCAAATGTAATAGTGTTGGGGCCGGGAGTTTGGCCTAGTGGTAGAGTGCTTGCCTAGCATGCATGAAGACCCGGGTTCAATTCCTCGGTACCACATACATAGAAAAAAGCCAGAAATGGTGCTGAGGCTCAAGTGGTAGAGCTCTAACCTTGAGAAAGTCCAAGGACAGTGCTCAGGCCTTGAGCTCAAGCCCATGACTGACAAAAAAATAAAATAAAATAAAAAAATGTAATAGTGTTGAGCAGAATTTTTACAGTCTAGAGACTTAGAACAGGATTATCAAACCATTAATCATTAACAATGGTTAATGCCCTTCAGTTTTCTTTGCGGATTTTATTTAGTGATAGGAGATTTGCATTCCTCTTATTTGTATCTTTACAGAAGTTTGTTGGGTTAATTTTTGTATTTTGTGGAAGTGGAATGGATGATCTAGGATGAAATAACTAAAGAAATGATTAATTGGTCTAATATAGGTACACAAAATACCTAAGCACTTATTCTTTAATTGCAAGACATTATTTAAAACCATTTTTTTCCAGGTGTGGGTAGCTTACACGTGTAATCTAAGCTACTCTTGTAGGCCGAGATATGAGGATTGCATTAGAAGTCAGCCTGGGCAGGAAAGTAAGGGAGACTCTCTCCAATTAACTATTTTCCCCCACCCCCCTAAAAAAAAAACCAGACAGAAGTGGAGTTGTGGCTTAACTGGTGGATTGTTACCCATGAGCAAAAAAAGCTCAGGGATAGGATAGCACCTAGGTCCTGAGTTTGAGCCCCAATGCCTGCACAAAAATCCCCCAAAACAAACAAACAAACAAACCTTCTTGTACTTGAATGCAATGTACATACTTGTGTGTGATTTCTTTATTATTACTTTTTTTGGTCATGGGGCTTGAACTTAGGACCCAGGTGCTGTCCCTGAGCTCTTTTGCACAAGGCTAATGATCTTATCACTTTAAGCCATAGCACCCTTTTCATTTTTTCTGGTGGCTAATTGGACCTAAGAGTCTCTAGGACAACCCCAGGGTGTCTTTGAACTATGATCCTCAGATGTTAGCCTCCTGAGTAGCTAGGTTTGTTTGTAGGTGTGAGATACCGGTGGCCAGCATTGTGTATGATTTCTTAAAGGCCTAACCATATGCAAATAGACATTTAAATCCAGAATTAGAATTTTGTAGAGAATAAAGTAGAAGAGAAAAGATAAGTTTCTCAAGTTGAACTTTTTTTTTTTTTTTTTGCTGGTCCTGAAGCTTGAACTGAGGGCATAGGTACTGTCCCTGATCTTCTTTGTGCTCTAGGTTAGTGCTCTACTACTACCACTTAAGTTACAGAGCCACTTCCAGCTTTTTCTGGATAGTTTTGGAATTAAGAGTTTCATTGAGTTGGGCGGTGGCTCATGCCTGTAATCCTAGCTACTCAGGAGGCTGAGATCTGAGGATCAAGGTTCTAACCCAGCCAGGGCACAAAAGGAACTGAGACTCTTATCCCCAGTTAACCTCTAGAAAACAGGAAGTGGGGCTTGGCTCAAGGGTAGGGCGTTAGCCTTGAGTTGAATAGCTCAAGGACAGCACCCAGGCTAAGTTCAAGCCCCATGACCCCACCCCACCCCCACCACCACACACATACACAAAGTTTCTTTGATTTTTCCTTCCCAGGCTGGCTTCAGGCGGGCTTTGAACTGTGATCCTCAGACCTCAGCCTCCTGAGTACTAGGATTATAGCTGTGAGCCATTAGTACCTGGGTTTAAATACTAACTGGTTATCCTTTTCCCATCCTTCCCCCCATTCTTCACCCCCTTTTTTGGTTTACTTATTATATGCTGACTCTGGTAAACTGACAAACTTAATTGGCAAGCCAGGTGCTAGTGACTCAGATGTAGATCTGTAGCCCTTCACTTAGGAGACGGAGATCTGGAGGGTGGAGGTTTGAGGCCAGCCCAAAGAAGAAAATCTGTAGACTCCATCTCCTGTTAACGGCAAAAAGCCAGGCTGGAGGCCTGATTCAAGTGGTAAAATGCCAGCCTTGAGCAAGAAAGCTGATCAAGAGCACAAAGCCTAAGTTTGAGCCCTGGTGTGTAGGCTGTGTGCATGTGTGCACACACAACAGCACTATGAAATATACAGAAGGTTGTTTTGCCTGGGGCCATTCAATACTGCACTGAGAACTCCTGTAGACCAGCCTGGGGAATGTGCTGTATAGTATGCCTCTTGTGTCATTTACAGGGTCTTTATAGCCAATATTAGCATTACACTTACGATCTCCCTGTCTCAGGCCCCTGACCATAGAGTATAGTTTATGTTGTGGCTTACTTTGAATCTATGAGAACAACCAGGAGGCAGCAGAGACCCAGTAGACCAAATCTGGCCCCATGCATCTGCTTAGTTTTGTGTTTACTGTGCCACTGCGTGCAGTAGAAAAGCAGTTAGAACTAAGTGCCGTGGCCTGCACAGAAGATGGTATTTACACAAAAAGCTGTAGGTTGTCTTTAATAGATCTCCCTTTTAAGAATATGAATTTCAAATATGGCAGGTTTAAAGTGTTTGAAATCTGAATGGTTGTTATATGTTATTTATTGAATTTGTGTTTTTTTCTGTATGATTGAACTACTTTATTGCAATGTGTTTAGACTCCAATTTTATTATTTCTGTAAAGTACACAGAATACTATCTTAGCCACTTTTTTAAAAATCATAGGTCATGGGGCTTGAACTTTGTGCCTGGGCACTGTCCCTGAGCTCTTCAAGAGCTCAAGGCTACAGCCCTGCCCTTGGAGCCACAGCACCACTCCTGGTTTTCTAGTGGTTAATTGGAGATAAGAGTCAAATGGACTTTAGTGCCCGGTCTGGCTTTGAACCACGATCCTCAGATCTCAGCCTCCTGAGTAGCTAGGATTACAGGCATGAGCACTGCACCCTCCTGGCTTGACTTAGCCACTTTTTTTTTTTTGTTCATCCTGGGGCTTGAACTCTGGGCCTGGGTGCTGTCCCTGAGTTCTTCAGCTCAAGGTTACTGCCCTAACCCTTGAGCCACAGTGCTACTACAGGTTTTCTAGTGATTAATTGGAGACAGAGTTTCACATCTTTAGTGTCCAGGCTGGCTTTGAACCACGATCCTCAGATCTCAGCCTCCTGAGTAGCTAGGATTGCAGGGGTGAGCCACTGAGCCTGGCTTCTTAGCCACTGTTAAATGTCTTTTTCCATGGTGTTGAGAACAGTAGGCACACACCAGTAGCCCAGGCTTGTGATCCTAGCCGCTTGGTAGGCTGAGTTCTGAGGATCATGGCTTAAAGCCAGCCTGGCGAGAAAGTCCTTGAAACTCTTCATGTCTTACTACCAAAATGTTAGAAATGAAGGTGTGGCAGAAAAGCTCAGGGACTGCTTAGTGCCTGAGTTCAAGTTGCAGGACCAGCATTAAAACAGAAAGAAAGGAAGGAAAGGAGGGAGGGAGGGAGGGAAAAGAACATTGACAGTGTTGTGCGACCACCACTGACAGGCACCCTTGTGGAACTGAAACCCTCTACCATTCAGCACCCTCTCCTCCAGCCACACCGTTCCACTCACTGTCTCTTGAATTTTCCTACCAGGTACATTGCTTAAGTGGAAAAAGCACATAATTTTCAAAAGACCACTGCAAGGTTGTTTCCATTGTTAGAATTACTACTCTCTTATAACCCAAGAGACAGACAAGAATGGTTGTTGAATGCTTATTCTCATTGGTAAACATTAAATAATGAAAATACAGGACATAGCATGGCCTTTTTCAAAATTCTGCAATTGGAGCAGATGGTGAACTCACATTTTACAGTACTGAGGATTGAGAGTCGCAATCCTTGTATGTCTTCACTTTGTTTTTCAGATAGGGTCTTGCACTCATTTTTTTGTAGGTTGGCAGTCTTCTTGCCTCTTCTGGAGTAGGTAGGACTGTGGTGGTGGGACAACATACTTGGCTTGTTATTGAGATAGAGTCTCACTCCCCATACTGTTCTCAAATCATGATCTTCCTATCTCTGCCTCCTGGTAGCTAGAATCAGAGGCATGTGACACCAAGTCTACCCTCATCAGCTATCAGTTGTAAAGGAGCCACAGCTTATTGTGACCTGGTTGATCTCACCTCACTTTGAAAGCAGATCTGGAAAAATTGGTTTACCTTGGATCATTCAGAGGCCTTGGCTTGCTTGTTTCTGAGAGAACTTTGCTCTTATGGTGTCATTGTTTTCTCGCTCACTGTATACTGCTGCTGTGAAAACTAGATCTTCTACCTGTTTGGAGGGCTTTGTTTCTAGGAAATGTATTGAGACATGTCAATATGTATCATGTAGACTAATAGACTTCTCTTTGTTCCAGGTATTTCTTGCAGCCGCATTCACATACCAGTTTTAGGAAGGCTTGGGACCTTTGAAACTCAGATTCTTCGCAGAGCCCCTCTTAGAACCTTCTCAGAAACGCCAACATACTTTGCCGCAAAAGATGGGACAACTAAAGATGGCTCTGGAGATGGAAATAAGGTTATTTAAATCTTTATTGGCACCTACATCCATATTGAACCCCTCTTTTTCTGTTTAGATGGGGATCTAGCCCAGGGCTTTGTGCCTATTAAGCAAGCCCTGTGTCACTTAGCTACACTGCTTAGTCCCTAGTTGACTCTTTTAAACATTTAAATTTTTAAAAAAGTACTATATCTAGCGCAGTGGCTCATGCCTGTAATCCTACCTAGTCAGGAGGCTGAGATCTGAGCATCATGGCTCAAAGCCAGCCCAGGCACTCTAGGGCACTACAAAGCCATGATACTCTTATCTCCAATTGATCTCTAGAAAAAAGGGAAGTGGGACTGTGGCTGAAGGGAAGGGTGGTAACCTTCAGCTAAAGAGCTCAGGGACAACACCCTGACCCAGGTGTAGGCTGTTAGCCTTCAGCTGAAGAGCTCAGGGATAGTATCCAGGCCCAGAGTTCAAGCCCCACAACCCCCCTGCACCCCTCCCCCCCAAAAAAAGTATGTATTCTTTTGGCTTGTGTGTTTCCTCTAGGAACTATGAGATATATAAAATGATCTGACTAATTTGATGTAATACTTATTTTAATTTTGCAGGGTTAGTTTTGCCATTCAGGTTAAGCTAGCCTGGCACTTTTCATTAGCCCAGGCTGGCCTCTCCCACATGATCTTTTTGCCTTAGCCTGCTGAATGTTGGGTTTGGGTGCCACCATACCTAGCTTATTTTATGTTTTAATTTGAACCATGAAGTACTTTTGTAAGCAAGCATTATATAAGTGAGAAGTAATTAAAATTTCTGAAATCTGAAAGTAAAGTAGAGGTGTCATTAAATAATCTGTGTAAGGGACTTGGGATGTGGCTCAAGTGGTAGAGGTGTTGCCTAGCAATCACAGGGTCCTGAGTTCAAGCCCCTCAGTATTGAAAAAAAGAATAAAATGTGTGAGCATTCTTGAGGGTTGAATTAGAAAGAGCCATTATTTCCTAGTTTCATTTAATTTGTGATATGATACTATATTTCATGGTACTATATCTTTCATGATGCCATAAGCTGTGCTCTACATTCTACCTAAAAATCGCAGGGCGCAGTGGCTCACGCCTATAGTCTTAGCTACTCAGGAGGCTAAGAGGATCGAGATTCAAAGCCAGCCCAGGCACAAAAGGACCTGAGACTCTTACCTCAAATTAACTTCTAGAAAACGGGAAGTGGGGCTTGGCTCAAGGGTAGGGTGGTAGCGTGAGCTGAAGAGCTTAGGGACAGCGCCCAGGTTGAGTTCAAGCCTCTTGACCCACCCACCCCCCCAAAAAAAACAAAAACAAGGCCGGGAGTTTGGCCTAGTGGTTAAAGTGCTTGCCTAGCATGCATGAAGACCCGGGTTTGATTCCTTGGTACCACATACATAGAAAAAAGCCAGAAGTAGTGCTGAGGCTCATGCGGTAGAGCTCTAGCCTTGAGAAAGTCCAAGGACAGTGCTCAGGCCCTGAGCTCAAGCCCAGGACTGGCAAAAAAAAAAAAAAAAAAAAAAAAAAGGAATTTCAGATGAAAACATGTAGGCTAGAATTTATTTGACGTTTATGATAAATAGGCCATTTGACATCCTGATAACACAATTGTAAATCATACTTCTAATTCCATCTGGAATTTGTAAAATTTGAATACTAAACCACATGGTTTACTTTTAAGTTGTATATAAACGGGTTGCCTGTAACTAATAATTGATATGCTATCTTTTTCTCCTTCCTGCTCCTTAGAAATCAGTGAGTGAGGGAGGCAGTAAAAAATCAGGCTCTGGGAATTCTGGGAAAGGAGGAAACCAGCTGCGCTGTCCTAAATGTGGTGACTTGTGCACACACGTAGAGACCTTTGTGTGTAAGTATCTTCTTTATCTTACCTTTTCTGTATCTCATTAGAGATATAGAAATAATCAGTTATATGAAACAGTCATCTTTATTCTGAGTCTAGATAGTTCTATAAATGTTCAACAGATAAAAAATTTGCCTACTCCAGTGGTGTTTTTATATACATTATAAGAGAGAATTTAAGAAAAAAACATTTTCTTGTTATTTTGTTTCTGAGTTTATTTCAGATTTGGATTTTGTGATCTTTTTCATGTGTATAATCACGAGGTTGTAGGAGAAAGAAAACTTAGTTTATTTTCATTTTCATTTTTTTGTTGGTCATGAGGCTTGAACTCAGGGCCTGGGCACTGTCCCTGAGCTTTTGCTCAAGGCAAGTACTCTACCACTTTTGAGCCACAGTTCCACTTCTGGTTTTTGAGTGATTAACTAAAGATAAAGAGTCTAATGGGACTTTTCTACCCTGGCTGGCTTTGAACCTCAATCCTCAGGTCTGAGCTTCCTGGGTAGGTAGCACCTGGCTAAGAGTTTATATTTCCATATATATATTTTATTTTTTTATTTTGGTCAGTCGTAGGCCTTGAGCTCAGGGCCTGAGCACTGTCCTTGGGCTTTCTCAAGGCTAGAGCTCTACTACTTGAGCCTCAGCACCACTTCTGGCATTTTTCTATGTATATGGCACCAAGGAATCGAACCCAGGTCTTCATGCATGCTAGGCAAGCATTCTACCACTAGGCCAAACTCCCGGCCCCTATTTCCTTATTTTTAAAATACCAACGGAGTAAGCCAGGTGTGATGTCTCACGCCTGTAATCCTAACTACTCAGAAGACTGAGATCTGAGGATCAAGGTCCCTGGCCTGGCTTTGAACCAGGCCTAGTGGTGGAGCACTTGCCTAGCATGCACAAAGACCAGGTATGATTCCTTATACCACTATCATCATTCAGTTTCCTGTGTAGCTCCGATTACAGGCATAGCTACTGCGCCCAGCTAGTCTGGTTTTGTTTTTTTTTGTGTTGTTTTTTTTTTGTGTGTGTGGGTCATGGAGCTTGAACTCTAGGCCTGGATGCTGTCCCTGAGCTCTTCAGCTCAAGGCTACCACCCTATCCTTGAGCCAAGCCTCACTTCCTGTTTTGTAGAGGTTAATTGGACATAAAAGTCTCAGGTCCTTTTGTGCCTAGGCTGGCTTTGAACCTTGATCCTCAGATCTCAGCCTCCTGAGTAGCTAGGATTACAGGCATGAGCCACCCCGCCTGCTCTGGCTCCTTCCTTCCTTCCTTCCTTCCTCCCTTCCTCCCTTCCTCCCTTCCTCCCTTCCTCCCTTCCTCCCTTCCTCCCTTCCTCCCTTCCTCCCTTCCTCCCTTCCTCCCTTCCTCCCTTCCTTCCTTCCTTCCTTCCTTCCTTCCTCCCTCCCTCCCTCCCTCCCTCCCTCCCTTCTTCCCTCCCTCCCAGTCCTGAGGCTTAAACTCAGGGCCTGAGCACTGTCCTTGGACTTTCTCAAGGCTAGAGCTCTACCACTTGAGCCACAGCACCACTTCTGGCATTTTCTATGTATGTGGCACCGAGGAATCAAACCCAGAGTGCTAAGCAAGCACTTTACCACTAGGCCAAACTCCCGGCCTCCAGCTAGTCTTTTTCTTTACCATATCACACAACTTTGTTTAGTGGGGTCAGTATTTTACTTCTATTTTTTTTATTATTTGTTTGTTTGTTTCAGTCCTGGGGCTTGAACTCAGGGCCTAGGCACTGTCTGTGAGCTTTCTCAAGGATAGAGCTCAGGTGGTACCTGAGCCACAGCACCATTTCTGGCCTTTTCTGTGTATGTGGTCCCAAGGAATTGAACCCAGGCCCTCATGCATGCTAGATAAGCACTCTACCACTAGGCCACAATCCAGGCCCCTGGGGTCAGTATTTTATTTTAAGGAATAAAGTAATCATTTAAAGTAAAAAATATTTCCAAGTAATTTAACAAAATTAGATATTTGTCCTTTTTTTTGCATTTGTTTTTTCCCAGTCCTGGGGCGTGAGCTCAGTGCTCTTTTTGCTTCAGTCTAGTGCTCTACCACTTTGAGCCACAGTTCCATTTCTAGTTTTTTTGTGGTTAATTGGAAATAAGCATCTCAGGGACTTTTCTGCCTAGGCTGGCTTTGATCCACAACCCACAATCCTCAGATCTCAGCCTCCTGACTACCTAGGATTACAGGCCTGAGCCTTCAGCCCTCTGCTGTGTCCTGTGTATTTCGGTGTCTTTTCCCCCTTGGTGGCTTATGGCAAGTCTCACAAGCTGGCCACACACTCACCTGACCTACCCCAGTTTTGTCAAAACCACTAATCAAAGTCTCCAAAGAGCATTTTGATAAATATAATTGAGCCTATGACCTTGGGAATACATTGAACAATCTTCACTGTAAGCTTGTGTCAAGTAAAGTATTCAAGTCAATGTTTTTGTCTTTTTTCTCTCTCTCTCTTTCTTTTTTTTTTCTTGCCTATTTTGGAGCTTGAACTCCTGGTGTGGGCACTGTCCCTGAGTCTATGTGCTCAAAGCTAGCACTCTACTACTTGAGCCACAGTACTACTTTTGGCTTTTTCTGTATATGTGGTACTGAGGAATTGAACCCAGGGCTTTATACATGCTAGGCACTCTACTGCTAGGCCAACTCTTGGCCCCTCAAGTCAAATTTAAGCAGCTCATAAACAGTAGGTAGAGATGAGATGTGTTGGTGTTTAGTCTCTTTTCCCTTTGACCTAATTTCCTTAGAGAAATATTTTGATCTTGTGTTCTTAGGCCAGATTTCCCTGTCACACAGCCTGAACTCGATCAGTCTTCTCTGCCCTTTAATCCTTGTACTTGTTTACCATTAGCAACAGTTATAAACTGGTGCTTCATCAAAAACTAAAGGTACTCACTGCATTTCTATTAGTAGGAAATGGTGATATTTAGACTTACATTGATCTCTGTTAAATTGCAGTACTTAGAATGTCTTGATCTTTTTTATAAACATTGTAATTGATCAGTAAATAGAAAATGTGAATGGGCCCCCTTATTTGCTGCTAGAGTTGTAAAGCATTTATCTTCATTGGCCTTGTGGGGGTTTTTTTGTTTTTTTTTTTTTTGGTGGGTCATGGGGCTTGAACCTCAGCCAGGGCACTGTCCCTGAGCTCTTCAGCTCAAGGCTACCACCCCACCCTTAAGCCAAGCCCCAATAGCCATTTTCTAGAGATTAGTTTGAGATGAGTCTTATGGTCTTTACTGTGGGGCTGGCTTTGAACCTTGATCCTCAGATCTCAGCCTCCTGAGTAGCAAGGGTTACAGGCGTGAGCCACCATTCCAGCTTGTCCTTGGGTTTAAGAATAATTAACTGACTGGATTAGTTTATTAATGGGGAATTAGTTCTGTTTTTCATTTAGAATATTTTCTGGAGATAGATTTTCTACCTTACTTGTTAATAAACTATGGTAGATATTTATAACTTTCCCAAATGGGAAAACTTCCTTTTGTTTGGCCAGTCCTGGGGCTTGGGGCTCAGGGCCTGAGCACTGTCCTTGCACTTTCTCAAGGCTAGTGCTCTACCACTTGAGCCACAGCACCATTTCCAGCTTTTCTATGTGAGTGGTACCAAGGAATTGAACCCAGATCTTTGTGCATACTGGGGGAGCGCTCTACCACTAGGCCAAACTCCCAGCCCTCTTCCTTTAGTCTTTAAAATATTTCTTTCCTGTGTAGTTTCACTTGTCTATTTGTTTTAGTTTTGGTGTAGTTTAGTTTAGTTTCTGGCGAGGGTGGGGAGTGGTCAGCCTGGACGCTGTCCCTGTGCTCTTTCCCTCAAGGCTGGTGGTTTACCACTTGGAGCCACAGTGCACCTTCCAGTTGTCTGATGGTTGAGGTAAGAGTCTCATTGACTTTATTGCTTGGGCTGGCTTTGAGCCAGATCTGAGGCACGATCCTCAGCTCTCAGCCTTCTGAGTAGCTAGGATTACAGGTGTGAGCCACCAGTGCCTGGCTTGCCTGTCCATTTAGATTACAAATAACTGCATCAGCAGTGTACTACCTTGTCATAACAGTTCTGTTGCTTTCTGAGGTCCTACTTTACCATGTGTAGAGTTAGGCGCTGAAAAAGCTAAGAGTATATCTTCATTCCATGGCCATGTTTAAAAGAGAGAGGAAGGAACAACAAAATCTGTTTAGTTTAGTGTAATAAGCTATTATAAAGCTGATAGGTTACTGTATCTTTTTATATTTTTAGAAATTAAAATAGATTGACCTCGTTCACCTTTTAGGAATGCTTGAAATTTTTCATAATTAAATGTTAAATGGGGGCCGGGAGGGTAGCCTAGTGGTAGAGTGCTTGCCTAGCATGCATGAAGAAGTGGTGCTGTGGCTCAAGTGGCAGAGTGCCAGCTAGCGGTGAGCAAAAGAAGTGTCTAAGGACAGTGCCCAGGCCCTGAGTTCAAGCCCCAGGACTGGCCAAAAAAAAAAACGTAGATACATTAATTTACTTGTTCTTACTTTTTCACAATTCATTCAAATATTTCATTTTAAAATTCTCCCTATTGAATGGGAGGTTCAAATACTGCCTTGTCTTTGGCTTGATGAAAAGTCATTACCAAACGACAGGAACCCAGTAGAAGCGAACAGGAGAGAGAATACTGAGCACTGTTAGGTGTGTAAGCGAGGCTAGTTTTGATCTGTGGAGGAGAGACCTGCAGTCTAAACGTTGTCAGTGTGAAACTTCATTTACAGGCAGACTTTGTATGTATTCATCATTTTTATGATGCCGAGGCCTCTAGCATGGTGGGCAAACGAGTACCCTATCACTGAGCTGTACTTCCTGCCCAGCCGTGAGTTGTTAGGACTAGCACTCCTGGAATTTTTCTCCCCCTTTTTTCCCCTCTGCTGACCTCTCCTTTCTTTTTCATTTCAGCATCCACCCGTTTTGTAAAGTGTGAAAAATGCCATCACTTTTTCGTTGTGCTGTCTGAAGCCGATTCAAAGAAAAGCATAGTTAAAGAACCTGAATCAGCAGCAGAAGCTGTAAAATTGGCATTCCAACAGAAACCACCCCCTCCCCCCAAGAAGGTATAGGTCTAATAAACATTTTTTCTTGAAAACATTTCTTGCTTCTCAGTTTATCATGAATCCTAATAGTAGTATTTGAGTACTATAGAGACTCTTTATCTTGCTTAATTGTTACTGCTGCTTGATACTTGGATTTAGGTATAGAACCTGTTGCTTGTGTCTTTGTCATGCTTACTAAATTTAATATCAATGAAATATAATTAGAGGATAATTAAAATGAGTAGTACCAACTAAACTTAAAATAGGACCAATACTTGTACCAAAATCTAGCTATGGGCTTATTTTGTTAGTTTGGGGCTCTAAATAACATCAGTCTGCAGTTATTCCCCCCCCTCCTTTTTTTTTTTGCCAATCCTGGGGCTTGAACTCAGGGCCTATGCACTGCCTTGGGCTTTCTCAAGGCTAGGGCTCTACCACTTGAGCCATAACACCACTTCCAGATTTTTTCTATGTATGTGTTACTGAGAAATCGAACCTGGGTCTTTATGCATGCTAGGCAAGCACTCTATCACTAGGCCAAACTCCTGGCCTTGCAGTTATCCCTTTTAAATTTGTTTCCTTTAAATTATTTTTAAATTTTTTAATTTAAATTTTATTTTTTATTTTTGGGATAATGTATAAAGGGGTTACAGTTACATTTGTCAGATAGTAGGTGCATTATTTCTCCAACATTGATACCCCTCCTCATGTTTTTGTCCCCATTTTCCTCCCCCAGCCTAAATTTGTCTCTTTTATAGTAAAGCAATCTCTGTGTTAACAGTGTGAACAGAGTGCACACTAGCACTTGCTTCTTGATCCATAGTGTATGTTTTATGAGAATCAAGGCCCTTATCTCTTGGCCTTGTATTCTGGCCTGGCATGTCTTAGCATACTTTTGTTGTCGTCAGTCATGGGGCTTGAACCCAGGGCCTGGGTGCTGTCTCTCAACCACCTTTCTACTTTTCTGGTGGTATGTTAGAGATAAGAATCTCAAGGAGGGCTGGGAGTTTGGCCTAGTGGTAGAGTGCTTGCGTAGCATACACAAAGGCCCGGGTTTGATTCCTCGGTACCACATACGTAGCAAGAAGCCAGAAGTGGTGCTGAGGCTCAAGTGGGAGAGTTCTAACCTTGAGAAAATCCAGGGACAGTGCTCAGGCCCTGAGCCCAAGCCCAGGACTGGCAAAAAAAAAAGAATCTCAAGGATTTTACTGCCCGGACTGGCTTTAAACTTCAATCCTTAGACCTCAGCCTCCTGAGTAGCTAGGCTTATAGGCATGAGTCACCAGGGCTCAGCTTGTCAGCATACTTTCATTATTTCTTACTCCCAGCTCCTGCCTCTATGTTCTTCTCTCGTTGGGTTTACATGAACGTGTTTGTCTGTATCTCAACCTATGGCAGGTTTAGTAATTTCTAAGTATAATTTATGAGCAATGAATAAGATTTCAGAAACTATATGAAATATATAACAACTTGGTAGGTGCCAGAAAATCTTGCCTGTAATCCTAGCTGTGTAATGTATCATGCCCTTAGCATTTCACTTTCATAAGGCTGTTCAGATTTAAAACCTAAAGCAAATATCCTTGGTAAATAGTGTATATGGTCTTACAATGGCTTATAGTAAATTGTTCATCCCTAATCATTTTTCAGATTTATAACTACCTCGACAAATATGTTGTTGGCCAGTCCTTTGCTAAGAAAGTACTTTCAGTTGCTGTGTATAATCATTATAAAAGAATATATAATAATATCCCAGCTAATCTGAGACAGCAAGCAGAGACAGAGAAGCACACATCATTAACACCCAGAGGTTAGTATTGTTTGATAATTGACCGAAATAGATTATGTGCTTAGGAACCATCTTGATTTGTAACTCCTTGATATCATCTTGAAATGTTTCTTAGCCCAGCAGAGCATTTTTCAAAATGCTTTTACATTCTTCTAGTGGATCATAAAATCATTGCCAGTAACATTAATTTAAAAAAATAGATGTGAATAGAAAATACCAAAGTACCTAAACTTGTAGATAAGGTAAGTCTTATTTCTTAAAATTTGGAATTACAAAGTCAGATGTGTTTCTTTGGAAGAGTCTGGGTAAAATGTTTTGAGTGGGGTGTAGTGGTAGAGCGCTTGCCTCGTGTGCACGAAGCCATGACCCTTCATCTCTAGCATTTCAAAAACAGACAAAAAGTTTGCAGGTGACTGGGGTAGAGATTGCGTTGTTTCCATTGAACCGTCGACTTCACCGCAACTAGTTCATCATGAACAGATCATTGCAATGCTCTGTACAACTCTGAGTTCTTCTCTTTTGGGTTCAGGATACAGAATTTCATTTGCCTAAGTCAGAGATATGTGGAGATGATAACTGTTAATACAGCATATCCAGTACTCTTTCTTCTTTGGGCCCCAGCTACAGAGTGCCAGGTTAAGGGCAAATTTGTAAGTGATTCTAAGTGCAATTCCTATTAATTTTAGATTTTAATATACAGTGTACTGTGTAATCTCAGCTTACTGTAAAGCAGGTTATATTAATAAATGATCATTTAAAAGTACTATGAATAGAATAAAATATAAATCTTGCGTTTTTATTCTGTTGTCCAGAGAGCACTAATTCTGATTTAAATCATCATGTTAGGTTCTTTTTCGTCATTAATGCACAGTTTGAGGGAGTTCTGCTAAATACTTAAAATTATCAACTTATGAATAATACCTTTTGATTATCTTTAAAACTAGTATATGTGTAACTGATTTCAATGATCACAGGTTGAATTTAACTGCAAAATAGTTATGTGGTGGTATCAGTTACTTTATTTTTAGAAAACATAAGTCATAACTAGTGGAGACTTGGAACCTTCATTTGTATGAAGTCCACATAGCACTGTCTAGTCTAGGAGCAAAATTTTCCTTGTTGCTTCAGCCACTGGGTTAATGTTTCAGTTGTTATAAGTGCTGGAAGTACAAATGTTTTATTATATTTATAGTATGAAGGATTTTAACTCTCACTAGAGTCTTAAATTATTGCATTCTTTTCTTAAAATAGATAATAATGTTTTATCTGATCCCTGTAAATACTAGCAACTGGACAGCTGTCATTAAGCCTGGTTTTACTTTGTTTAGTATTGAAAGGATGCAGTGTATAAATAACTTATATAATGTGAAGAGCTGAAAACAATGAACACATTCTCTTAAATATATTTGGTAGTTGGTAGGAAATGAGATAGTCATTGTTTCTCCAAACTAAACAAACAAGTAATATTTTCATATTGCCATTTTCATTTTCTTTCTTAGAATTAGAAATAAGAAGACGAGAAGATGAGTACAGATTTACAAGTAAGTGACCTCCATACAAATTGAGTCCTCTGTGACCTCCATTCCTTTGGAGATTGGCTTTTGTTAGGTGTAATGGAATACTGCTTGCATATGACCAAGAAAGATGTGTACTGTCTAAGAGTGTTTTATCATACATGCCTTTACATACTTGGAGGGTAATCTTTTCATAACTAACTTGTCTGGTTGGGTTACTTTAGTTATTTGGAGGTTTTTTTTGGGGGGGGCAGGTTTGTTTGTACTACTCCTGCAGTTTACACTCTGGACGTGGGTCCTGTCTCTGAGCTTTTTTGCTCAAGGCTAGTGCTCTACCACTTGAGCCACAGCTCTATTTCTGGCTTTTTGTTTGTTTGTTTTGCCAGTCCTGCAGCTTGAACTCAGGGTCTGAGCACTGTCCTTAGGTGTTCTCAAGCTCTACCACTTGAGCCACAACACCACTTCCAGCTTCTTTTATGTATGAGGTACCAAGGAATTGAACCCGGGTCTTTGTGCATGCTAAGCAAGAACTCTACCACTAGGCCAAACTCCTGGTCCTATTGTAATACCTTTAAAGCATATTTTAGAGAAATATTAATTGCTATAGTTTCCCTTTCTTAATGCATGCATATTGATAGAAACTGCATTTTTTTTTTTTTTTGCCAGTCCTGGGCTTCAGCTCAGGGCCTGAGCACTGTTCTTGAACTTTCTCAAGGCTAGAGCTCTACCACTTGAACCTCACCACCACTTCTGGCTTTTTTTCTATGTATGTGGTACTGAGGAATTGAACCTGGGTCTTCGAGCATACTAGGCAAAGCACTCTACCACTAGGCCAAACTCCCGGCCCCATAAAAACTACATTTTTAAGGATGTAGTTTGCTATTATATTATATTATATATATATGTATATAATATCTGTATATACAGACATGCCACACACATATTTTTAAAAAATTTTAAGAGCTGACCTTCTTTAAATGACTGGAAATTAACACTAGTGAAGGCAAATTATCTTTGAGCAACTGTTTGCAGAAACATGCCTTTAAAGAAAAACTGTTTATGAAACGTACATAGTATTGCAAATTATGAGTAAGCTTGAATTCACTGTTTCCAGTTCCTAATTGTTCCTGTAAGCATCAGATGGTCTGAAGGAGATGGTGTGTATGGAATATACCAAGGACAGTGACCATTCTGATGTCTTATAACCATTCCTTCGGAGATGATTTTTTTTTTTTTTTTGGCAGTCCTGGGGCTTGTAACTTAAAGGGCCTAGTGCTGTCCCTGTGCCTCTTTGTGCTCAAGGCTAGTACTTTACAACTTGAGCCATAGTATCACTTCTGGCTTTTTCTAAATAGTTTATTGGAGATGAGAGCCAGCTTTTCTGCCTGAACTGATTTCAAGCTGTGATGCTCAGCTATCAACCTCCTGAATAGCTAGGATTACAGGCATGAGCCACCAGCATTTGGCTTATTTGAAACTTTTATGTTTGCCTTTGAATCAAGTAGTATATATTGTTTAAAGTGTGCTACAAGTGTGTGAATCATGCTAATATAACTGGTTTAGCACTTCCAACATGACACTGTATTTAAGAAAATGTAGCTGGGTACAGTGACTCATGCCTATCATCCTACTTGAGTGGTGGTGATTAGGAGAATCATGATGTCAGGCTAGCCCAGGCAAAAAGATTATAGGACTTCATCTCAACCAATAAAAACTCGACATGGGTGTACCTGTCATCTCAGCTATACAAGAAGTGTAAATAGCAAGTTGGAAATATGAGGATCTGAATCTAACCTGGGTATTAAAGCAAGATATTAAAAAGGGTGTGTGTGTGTGGCAGGAGTTTAGGCCTGGTGGTTGAGTGCTTGCCTGGCATGCACAAAGACCCAGGTTCAATTCCTCGATACCACATACATAGGGGGGAAAAAAAGCCAGAAGTGGTGCTGTGGCTCAAGTGGTAGAGCTCTAGCCTTGAGAAAGCCAAAGGACAATGCTTAGGTCCTGAGTTCAAACCCCAGAACTGGCAAAAAATAAAAATAAAAATCTCATATTTGGCTCAGATTGGCCTCAATTTGCCATTCTCAAGTCTCAGCCTCCTTAGTATCTAGGATTATAGGTATGAGCCACCAGCATCTGGCCAAACAGGATAATCTATTTTTAAGAAATTACCTTTTATTCTGATCTTACTGAGGTTATTTTGGCACTTACTTCCCCAGCTGAGTAAGCTAAGGGTTGTACTTTAGAAAGAGAAGGAGGTTGATGTATATGAAAACAATTCAGTAGCTACCAGGGGGGTTACCAGCCAGAATATCACTTGTAAATCTTTCCTGCCATTCCCTGAGAAAGGCCTCTCTCTTGCTTCTTAAAGTCCTCAGGAGATCTTAAGTTAGAGAGTGTGGGAAATCAAGAGCCACTAGCCCCACTCTCTCAAGAACAGGAAGCTCAGACAGTGCCCCATGGACAGATTTCTGGGACTGGGGCAAGCTGGATAATCTTAAAATCAGCCAATAAGGCAAAGATACTCATTTTCTTAAGGACCCAGTGGATAAACTGATAATTTACCAGCAGGTTCAATCCCATCTAGTGAGACATTGTGTCTGTATTAGAAGAACTAGAACGATCCAGTTGAGATTCAGATTGGACTAGGAATAGTAAGACTTACTATCCTTTTTCATGGTATACTCACAGAATAATTTTTAGGTGGGGAAGAGACTAGAAAGGACATGTATCTCAGTATTGTCATTGTAGACGAGGAAACAGTTCAAAGAAAGTTAAGTGACTTTCTGTGGTCCCATACCCAGGAAGTAACAGTGCTGGACTAGAACACAAGTTCCCTAAGGTCATTGTTTCCCTTTTCTCACCTCTTATTTATACTGAAGACAAGTAATATACTTTTATCTTTCAAAATACCTTCACATCAGTAGTCTTCCAGTTCTAGCTCTGTGTTTGAACTGGTGGCGTTACTATTTTATCTGTTAGGAAATAGAACCAGAAAGATTACATGATTTGCTCTGTTGGAGATAAAAGACAGCTAGAGCTTTCACCGCTAGTGCTGAACTTTGTATTATAATCATATGTTGTACATTTGTCACTAGATAATCTTATGCTTTTCTTTTTAGGTAAGAAATATTGAAAGATTTAAATTTTTCTCTCTAGGTGTTTGTTGTTGGGTGTAGGATTTTATGGGGTACAATTAGTGTGTAATGTTTTTGGCACTCTTTCAGAATTGCTTCAGATTGCTGGAATCAGTCCTCATGGTAATGCTTTAGGAGCCTCCATGCAGCAACAAGTAAACCAACAGATACCTCAGGAAAAACGAGGAGGTGAAGTATTGGATTCTTCTCATGATGACATAAAACTTGAAAAAAGTAATATTTTGCTGCTTGGACCAACTGGGTCAGGTAAATAGCTTTCTGGGAATTTTACTACTCATTAAAAAAAAAAAACAATAAATGATTCTGATGATTCTGTAACCCATACCTTGTAAATGTTGAGTTGTGAGTCCTAAAGAGGTAAAAAATATCTAGGACTGATAGTCTCAGATTAGATATATTATCAGTGTTTCCTGTTTAACTTAAGGGTAAATTTGAGACCTTTTCCCTTCAGCACCATACTGGCAATGTATTGACTCTACTAGTCCCTAAATTCTTAGCAACAGTTGTAAAATAAATAAGGTACAGTTAGCTCTGAACCAGTAATTGAAGATACATCTGGCTTACCTAGTACTCACTTGTCTTCATTTTTGTAAAAATATTATGTATTGATATACTTTTAATTATTGTTTGTACAGGTAAGACCCTGCTGGCACAAACTCTGGCTAAATGCCTTGATGTTCCTTTTGCCATCTGTGACTGTACAACTTTGACTCAGGCTGGATATGTAGGTGAAGATATTGAATCTGTGATTGCCAAACTGCTCCAAGATGCCAACTATAATGTGGAAAAGGCACAACAAGGTACACCTTAAGTGCAGCTTGTCCCGAGATTTACTTTATTGGGACAGAAATAATTATTTTTTGTCAAGGGCTGATAGTACGTAGTTACATAAAAATGTCTGTCACATATTTTTTTAGTGTACCAACTGAGGGCCACAAGTCTGTTTTGTCTTGTGACTGAGATGGCTACTGCCAGAGTGAAAACACCAAGTTCCTGTTCCATTATAATAAGTCCTTTGTACTGCTGTTGCTTTGCTTGTTCTGACTCCCCTGTAGACTCCTAATGTTGGGTTTGGGGAAAGGTGGTGACTGGTTAATCAAGAGATTTCAGAATGGATGAGTTTAGATGCTGCATTTCTCTTCTCTGTCCTCTGTGCTTACTTATATGAAGAGCTCACCAAATTTCTATCCAAATTACTTTATGATAAGAACATGTCTGGGAAAGAATGAGCTAAAGTTTTATTAGTGTCCGAACTGTATATATACCTCCTACCTCCTACCTCAGCTTCCCATAATAAAAAACAGGGGTACATTACAAGGGTAGATAACTATTGTCAAAGATTTTTGTTGTCGGGTTGGGAGTTTGGCCCAGTGGTAGAGTGCTTGCCTAGCATGCACCAAGACCCAGGTTCGATTCCTCTATGCACCACGTACGTAGAAAAAAGCCAGAAGTGGTGCTGAGGCTTGAGTGGTAGAGCTCTGACTTTGAGAAAGTCTAAGGACAGTGCTCAGGCCCTGAGCTCAAGCCCCAAGACTGGCAAAAAAAAAAGAAAAAAAATTGTTGTCAGGCCTGCTGCGGTGGCTCACGCCTATAATCCTAGCTACTCAGGAGGCTGAGATCTGAGGATCTTGGTTCAGAGCCAGCCTGGGCAATAAAGAACATGAGACTCTTATCTCCAATTTTACTACTGGAACACAGGAAGTGGGGCTGTGGCTCAAAGGGTAGGGTGGTAGCCTTGAGCTGAAGAGCTCAGGAACAGCGCCCAAGCCGCAGATCAAGCCCTATGACCCCCGCCTCCCCCCCAAAAAAAAAATTGTTGTCATACTCAAATGAAATGGAGTAGAGTAAATTCCAAACTAGATGCACAAAATCATGACAGAGATAGTAGTTTTTTTAAAATATCAAGCCATTGCATATGTTAAGTATGAAAAACTGAATAACTTTGTTCTGTAGCTGTCTAGTGTTTTAAAGCTGAGACTGTCCTGTGTTTTACCTTTTTCATATTATAAATAGAATCCTCCTTAAATTATAGGAATTGTCTTTCTGGATGAAGTAGATAAGATTGGCAGTGTGCCAGGCATTCATCAGTTACGGGATGTAGGTGGAGAAGGCGTTCAGCAAGTAAGCAGTTGAATGTTTTGTTCAAGCCCACTAAAAGGAAGGGAATACATCAGACCTCGTACGTTTGGTTTCACATTCACCTAGATTATGCTTTATTTCCCCTAGCCCAAAACTTCACCTATTGTTTTAAATAGCTCAAAACCTAAAAGAAGATTGTTAATGATTTTAAATAGTAAATTTCCTTTCTTAGGAAATTAAAAATATTTTAAGGAACAGAAAAAGTAAAATTTAATCTTTGGGGGTTTTTGTTTGTTTGCCAGTACTGGGGTTTGAACTCCTGGCTTGTTTGCCTGGCTGGCACCTTACCACTGAGTCATGCCTCCAACTTGCTGTTGGTTATTTTGGCGATGCAGTCTCACTGATTTTTTTTCTGCTTGTATTGGCCTTGAACTGTGATCCTCTGGATTTCAGCTTCCTGAGTGAGTAGCTGGTGTTACAGCCACCAGCTACTGACATCTTGGTTACTTTTATTCCTCAAAGGCCCAGTAAGCATTTCTAGACTGGTGAAGGAAGTTCTGATTCCAACGAGACATGAATTACCCATATCTATTTCTTACACCTCCCATTTAGTTAGAAGATGGGTATAAAATAGTGTTTCACTCCTTGCAGAGTCATAAT
The DNA here is from genome assembly GCF_031878675.1 of Megascapheus bottae. Lineage (NCBI taxonomy): Eukaryota > Metazoa > Chordata > Mammalia > Rodentia > Geomyidae > Megascapheus > Megascapheus bottae. The sequence goes on from NC_143533.1 coordinate 9,027,944, forward strand.
TAAAGTCACAATGGTCTTTTTGGCCAGCTTAGCCTTTTAATGGCAACTAATTTTGATAAAAATAAAGATTGAAAATACTGCTTCAGTTTTTTTTGACAGACAGAAAAGTTTGATCACACTTAAAAAATTATCTGGGAATTTTTTTTGTGAAGGCATCCCAAAATACAAATATTTCCAAAATTTAATGTAGTAGAATTTTAATTTATGTGAAAGATCAATTTTTTTTCCAAATTTTGAATGTTCACATCATGTTTGATTACCATTTTATTTGGTCAAAATTCTATCTTTATGTCAGAATTAGGATTTTGAAACACTGCTAAGACTGTTTCCTGGGTTAGAATATCAGGCTTGATCTATTGTCATGTCAAGCAATTTCATGTCAGTTCAAATAATTCGTGAATTATTAATGTGATAAATGCATCTGATTTTCATGTAGAAATTTGGGAGTTTTCGTTAAATATTATTAACTATAACTCCTCCCTCTTATCTCCCTCTCATTGAATCCCATCATCCAAAATATGATAATTAGTACACTTTTATAGTGATAGTAACAAATGATTTGTTCTTCATTTAGGGCTTATTGAAACTACTAGAAGGCACAATAGTCAATGTTCCAGAAAAGAATTCCCGAAAGCTACGTGGTGAAACAGTCCAAGTTGATACAACAAATGTCCTGTTTGTTGCATCTGGTGCTTTTAATGGCTTAGACAGAATTATCAGCAGAAGGAAAAATGAAAAGGTACACTTTCCTGGGGGCTTTTTCAGAATATTTAGAGAGAATGGATACTCATCTTCTGTTCTTACATCTGTTGGTTACCAGTCATTGTTTTTGTTCTGGTTCTGGGCTGGTTCTGGGGCTTGAACAAGGTACTATCCCTGAGCTTCTTTTGTTCAAGGCTAGCACTCTACCACTTGAGCTGCAGGGCCACTTCTGGTTTCTTTTGGTAATTTATTGGAGGTAAGTGTCTCATGGACTTTCCTGCTTGGGCTGGCTTTGACTCACCATCCTCAGATCCTAGTCTCCTGAATAGATAAGACATAGGCATGAGCCACGAGCGCCTGGCTAGTCATTATATTTTCTTAGAGCATACCAGAAACTTATTACTAGTTGTAAATTAAAGGATTTCAAAATATCTTCATGTATGATTTATTTATTTTTAGCCAGTCTTGGGGCTTAAACTCAGGGCCTGGGCACTGTCCCTGAGTTTTCTTTCTTTTGTTCAAGACTAGTGCTCTACCACTTGAGCCACAATGCCACTTCCAGCCTTTTCTGTTTATGTGGTACTGAGGAACTGAACCCAGGGCGAGTACAAGTTCTGTTATTATTTGAGGTTGCTATCATATAAGCTTGTTCATTCTTACAGCACATTTCAGTGGAGCCTAGTAAATAGTCTAAGACTGTATATTTTAAATCATAAACCATTTAAAAGTAGAGGAAAATTTTGGGGGCTGTAAAAAGGGCTAGTGTCTTTTCTTTATGTTTCTTTATTTGTTTGCTAATGGTACGTGGGTTTGAATTCAGGGCTTAAACTTGTTAGGTACTATTCCCCCTGGCCCCCAGCCCTTTTTACTTGGATTTTTTTTTTGGAGGGGGTGCGGTTGTGGGACATGAACTCTGGGCCTGGGTGTTGTCCTGAGTTCTTCATCTCTCGTCTACTACTCTACCCCTTGAGCCACACTGGTTTTCTGGTGCTTAATTGAAGATAAGAGTCTCACAGACTTTAGTGTCTGGGCTGGCTTCAAGCCACAGTCAGATCTCAGCCTCCTGAGTAGCTAGGATTACAGGCATGAGCCATCAGCATCTTGCTTTAAGCCTTGATTTTTTAGCTGGGAATGGAACTTAGTTTCTTTAGATCTTGTAGGTACATGTCTAGTTCTTCTTTGTTAGTTAACTTCTTTGTTAGTTATAATAAAATGTAATGTCAGCATAGTGGCAACAAACCTAAAATACTTCCAGGCTTTTGTGTTTTATCTAATAGCTATAAACAAACACTTTTACATTACGTGATAGCTTCCTAAATTAGCATATCATAAATAAGTTATGTTATTTACTTTTTTTTTTTTTTTTGGTTGTGGGGCTTGAACTCTGGGCATTGTTCCTGAGCTCTTTAGCTCAAGGCTAGCCCTCTACCACTTGAGCCACAGCGCCACTTTCAGTTTTCTGGTGGTTCATTGGTGATAAGAGACTCACTGACTTTTGTGCCCGGGCAGGCTTTGAACCGTAATCCTCAGATCTCAGCCTCCTGATTAACTAGGATTACAGGCATGAGCCACCAGCACCCCCTGTGTTGTTTACTTAGAAATCTGCTCAGTCATTCATGACTGTTTTATTGCACTAGACCGTAAGGGTTAAATAGTGGTTAACACTTCCTCTGGTAGTTGCTTTGAATAGCCTAAATGAGAAAACAGTAGTAATTACATATTAAATATAAGTTCTAAGTCATGTTATCAGGCATCAGCATAGATATGGTTAGATTTTTTTTCTGACAATTTATGGAAACTCAACAGCAAAAAAAAAATAAGCTTTTTAAAATTTTAATATTTTTCCTGCTGGTAAGATTCTGCATAAATTAATAGATTAGAAGAATTTTATTGTTTCTTCATGTGTGCATGGGAGCTATAGGCTTAGTTCAAGCCTAAGATTCAAAAAGTAACAGAATAGGGGCCGGGAGTTTGGCCTAGTGGTTAAAGTGCTTGCCTAGCATGCATGAAGACCCGGGTTCGATTCCTCGGTACCACATACATAGAAAAAAGCCAGAAGTGGTGCTGAGGCTCAAGTGGTAGAGCTCTAGCCTTGAGAAAGTCCAAGGACAGTGCTCAGGCCCTGAGCTCAAGCCCAGGACTGGCAAAAAAAAAAAAAAAAAAAAGTAACAGAATAAATTTTATAAGCCAAGCGGGATCATATTAATTTCTAACTAATGCTTCTTTATACTTCCAAATAGGATTTGCTGTTAGAAATTTGAAGAGCAAGAAAATTAGAAGCAATAATATGGGAGAAAAATTTACTGGCTGGACGATGTGGTTCAAGTGGTTGAGCACTTACAACACAGTGCTTGATGCCCTGAGTTCAATCTCTAGTACAGTGTAAAAAAGAAGAATCAGGGCATAGTTTTGATCTAATGAAAATTAAATCATTCCATTTAACTGAGAATTTCTTTATGAAAAATAGGAATAAATCTCAGACAGACCTGAATTTAGATCTTAGATTTGCTGCTAAAAGCTGTTAGGGGACCAGGAGTTTGGCCCAGTGGTAGAGTGCTTACCTAGCATGCATGAAGACCCAGATTCAATTCCTCAGTACCACATACACAGAAAAAGCCAAAAGTGGTGCTGTGGCTCGAGTGGTAAAGTGCTAGCCTTAAGAAAGCCCAAAGACAGTGCCCAGGCCCCTCGATCAAGCCCAAGACTGGCCCCCCCCCCAAAAAAAAAACCAGCCATTAGGGCTTGCATACTAAACTGCTTTATGCTTTTTAAATGTGACTAATAATCAGACTTCCTTGTAGAGGTCTTGCAGAGGTCCCGTGAGTGCGTACTTCATGTAATGCAACTTCATTCTAACTAAACGTATAGTATGCATCCTTATTATGTGCATCATTTCTTTGGCAGTATCTTGGATTTGGAACACCATCTAATCTGGGAAAAGGCAGGAGGGCTGCAGCTGCTGCAGACCTCGCTAATCGAAGTGGGGAGTCAAACACTCATCAAGACATTGAAGAAAAAGATCGGTTATTGCGTCATGTGGAAGCCAGAGATCTTATCGAATTTGGCATGATTCCTGAGTTTGTGGGACGGTTGCCTGTAGTGGTTCCTTTGCATAGCCTAGATGAGAAAACGCTTGTACAAATACTAACGGAACCCCGTAATGCTGTTATTCCTCAGTACCAGGCCTTATTCAGCATGGATAAGGTTAGCTTTCATGTTTCTTTCTCTTGCTATTGAATTACTACACAAATTAGTTTCGTAGATTAAATAGAATATGCTCCTCTGTGATACCAGTCTATTCCTCCTTAAGTGTGGGTCTAGAAATCCAGGAAGATACACTGTGTTACATTAAGCATTTGGGAACTTTTCTGAATTAAAATAATCATTGGAAGCTAAAATGCAAGTGTGTGTGTGTGTGTGTGTGTGTGGTCATCCCCTCCAAGGCCAGTACAGAGGATTGTCCTTTGGACCTTGGTATTACAAATGCTTTTATTATGACGTACTACATGCACATTGAGATACTTTCCATCTAAATGAAGTTTTTTTTTTTAATTTATTTTTTTGTTTTGCCAGTCCTGGGCTTGAGCTCAGGGCCTGAGCAATGTCCTTGGACTTTCTCAAGGCTAGAGCTCTACCACTTGAGCCTCAGCACCACTTCTGGCTTTTTTTTTCCTATGTATGTGCTACCAAGGAATCGAACCCTGGTCTTCCGTGCATGCTAGGCAAGCACTTTAACCACTAGGCCAAACTCCCGGCCCCTAAATGACGTTTTATTAGCTCCCACATCCCCGTCCTTGTGAACACATCCAAACAGCACATTTGGGTTTTATGACCTTAGCATCTTCAAATAATCAGTTTCCTTCTCTCTGTTGCCACTACTCATTATTCATCTTATCATTTTTCACCTCAGCCCCATGCATTTTGTTCCTAATAGGTTTCTCTGTCTCAAGTCTGTGACTACCACCACCCAAAATACTACCTTCCTTACCTTCACAGTGAATCACATTTTAGTATCAAGCATATATTAAGTTCTAAATGATTATTAAATATGTGTACACAGGCTGATTCTTACTTTCTTGCTTCAAAGCCTTCAGTGGCTCTGAGTCTTACTTAGATAATCGCATCGCTGGTGCTGGGTGCCGGGCGTGCACTGGGCTGTTAGTATAAGCAAGAGAAGTCCACCTCAACCCAGAGCTTCTCTTCAAAGGCTGTGAACAAACTCATGATTCACAACACTGATGCTGCCATGGCTTCACTAATAGAAAATAAATAAATAAATGAAAAGAAGTGCTCTTTGAAGGCAGGGTTCTAAAACAGCTAAAGAGATAATTACCTTACTATTTGAACACTACTGTTTGGAAATTTATAGTAATTAAGAGAGGCTTATCAGATGTTTTACCTTTGTTGTACCAGATGAGTGGTACTCTGTCTGCACAGGAGGATAGGGTAGGATTGGACAAGAAACAGATGCTGACTTTACCTGTGTGTCAAGGATCACTGAATCGCTTTACTTTAGCCCTCTGAACTTACTAATCTGTGAGGGTTTTTTTCCCCGTTTTAATTGCAAAACTATATTTCTAAGAAGTGTACTAATGATGACAGGTAGCTATAGTTAGTAAATGTTGTATGATTAAGGGAAAATATCATCAGGCATCATCTGAATGTCTTTTCAATCTCTTTGTAGTGTGAACTGAATGTTACAGAGGATGCTTTGAAAGCCATAGCTAAATTGGCACTAGAACGAAAAACAGGTGCACGAGGCCTTCGGTCCATAATGGTAAGTTGGCATTACTGTTTAAAAAAAAACAACACAAGGGTTGGGGGTTTGGCCTAGTGGTAGAGTGCTTGCCTAGCATGAATGAAGACCGGGTTCTATTCCTCAGTACCACAAACATAGAAAAAGCTGGAATTGATGCTGTGATGTGGCTCAAGTGGTAGAGCCCAAGGACATTGCTCAGGCCCTGAGTTCAAACTCCAGGACTGGCTAAATAAATAAAAATTTTAAATGGGGGGGGGGTGTTTCAGCAGTAGGTGAAGGGATTTCATTATAACATTTCCACACATGTATACAATGTATTCCAATCAATCTTTCCCCAGAAGTAGGGTATTTCTTGGTGTGAGTTTTGAGACTAGTAAGTAAGCTTCCTTGATGATTTTATTTTGTCTTGTGCTGGTCCTGGGGCTTGAACTCAGGCTCTGGACCCTGTCCCTTAGCTTTTTGTGCTCAAGACTAGTGCTCTATCACTTGAGCCACAATTCCACTTCTGGCTTTTTTTGGTGATTAATTGGAAATAAGAGTCTCACCTGCTTTCCTGCCTGGGCTGGCTTTGAACTGTGATCATCAGACTTCAGACTAGAATTACAGGCATGAGCCACCAGTACCTGACCCTGTTATTCTTTTAGAAATATATGAGGAAAATTGGCTCAAAGCTTTTAAATTTTTATTTATTTATTTATTTATTGTGGGTCATGGGGCTTTAACTTGGCGTGGGTACTGTCCCTGAGCTCTTCAACTCAAGGCTACTGCCCTCCCCTTGCGCCAAGCCCCAATTTATTTTGCCAGTCCCAGGCTTGAGCTCAGGGCCTGAGCACTGTCTTTGGGCTTTCCTTAAGGCTAGAGCTCTACCACTTGAGCCACAGCACCACTTCTGGCTTTTTTTCTATGTATATGGTATCAAGGAATCAAACCTGGGTCTTCGTGCATGTTAGGCAAGCACTCTTACCAGTAAGCCAAACTCCCAGCCCTCTTTTTTTTTTTTCTTTAGAAATTTTGTATCTAGGATTTGTGGATAAGTGGTAAGAATGTGCTTAGCATACATTAGAACATGAGTTCAATTCTCAGCACCAAATAACAAAATCAAAAACAAAAAGAAACTTTAGGGGACACAAACATAATAGATTAATGAGAAGAGAAAATAATGATCATTGGAAGGAAAACAGGAGGCAGTTAGTTCTACATGGGATTTGGGCTAAGTCTAGAGCCCTTTCTTAGATTATGTGGGAACCCTATGATTGCCACCTGGAGATTTGGCTTGTGGTTATTTTTGTTTGCTTGTTTTTGTTTTTGTCTGTTATGGGACTTGAACTCTAGGCCTGGGCATTATCCTTGAGCTCTTCAACTTTGAGCCACAGCCACGCTTCCCATTTTCTAGTGGTTAATTGGGGATAAGAGTCTCTTGTTCTCTAGTGCACTAGCTGGCTTTGAATCTCGATCCTCAGATCTCAGCCTCCTGAATAGCTAAGATTACAGGCGTGAGCCACCACACCCAGTCTGGTTCAATATTTCTTTGATGAATATGTTTTCGTGGCCTATAGGGATTTATTTTGAATTGAATCTGTTTCCCATGTTAATCATTATTTTTATCTTTTTAGGAAAAGCTGTTACTAGAACCAATGTTTGAAGTTCCCAATTCTGATATTGTATGTGTGGAAGTTGACAAAGACGTAGTAGAAGGAAAAAAGGAACCAGGATATATTCGGTAAAGTGTATTTCTAGCAAGAACAGATCAAAATTTTAAGATCCTTATTGCTTATTAATAGAGTTTCCTGGCCTGTCATTTTCAAGATTACATAATAATTCTAATATTGCAAGGAAAGTAATAATTGCATGAATTTGCTTTTTAAAAAAATCTACTTTGGGTTTATAAAATAAGGTTTTGTGAGTCTTTCTGGAAAGTGATCTTCAAAACTAGCCTCCACTTTTTCTCCCCTAAAGTGTTAAAGGAGACAGAAAAGCAGTCAGAATAAGAGATTAAGCTGAACACCTATGATTCATACCTGTAATTCTAGCTACTCGGTAGGCTTTGACCTAGAGAATCATAATCCAAAACCTCAGCAGAAAAGTTTTCAAGACAACCATCTCTAGTTAACCACCAAAATGCCAGAGTAAAGGCATAGCTCAAGTGGTAGGATGTCAGCTATAAGCAATCAACACACACACACACACACACACACACACACACACACACACACACAATTAAAAGATTAAAATAAACTTTACTGCTAATTTTCTGATGGCTATTTTTTTTTTTTGTTCGTCATGGGGCTTGAACTCTGGGCCTGGACACTGTCCCTGAGCTCTTCAGCTCAAGGCTACCACCCTACCCTTGAGCCAAGCTCTACTTCCCATTTTCTAGAGGTTAATTGGAGATAAGAATCTCAGATCCATGGCCAGGAGTTTGGCCTAGTGGTTAAAGTGCTTGCCTAGCATGCATGAAGACCCGGGTTCGATTCCTTGGTACCACATACATAGAAAAAAGCCGGAAGTGGTGCTGAGGCTCAAGTGGTAGAGCTCTAGCCTTGAGAAAGTCCAAGGACAGTGCTCAGGCCCTGAGCTCAAGCCCAGGACTGGCAAAAAAAAAAATCTCAGATCCTTTTGTGCCCGGGCTGGCTTAGAACCTTGATCCTCAGATCTCAGCCTCCTGAGTAGCTAGGATTACAGGCATTAGCCACCACACCCAGCTTGATGGCTAATTTTCTGATGCTATTTTTTTTCATGGCTTTCCAAACCATTTTCATTATTTTTTTCCTCTCAGTAGTAACATACTAGCTAACAAATTCCACCTATCTTCCATTGCTTTGCTTATCTAATCTTGGGCTCAGCAGACTTTCATAAAGAGCTACATAAAAATATCTTGGGGTCATGTGGTCTATTTCAGCTACTTAAGACTTCTTCATGGCACAAAAGCAGCTACAGAAAATATGTAGGGAGATGAGCTGTCATCAGCATTCATAAAAACAGAAGACTAAAAAAAGACTATAAATAAATAAATAAATAACAGAAGACTGAATTTGGTTTCTTTTATTTTCCCCTCATTGTGGGACTTGAACTCTGGGCCTGGGCATTGTCCCTGAGCTCTTCAGCTCAAGGCTACCACCCTTCCCCTTGAGCCACAGTACCACATCAGTTTTCTGGTGGTTAATTAGAGATAAAAACTTTAGTGTGGGGTTGGAGGTTGGCTTTGAACTGTGATCCTCAGATCTTAGCCTCCTGAGTAGCTGGGATTACAGGCATGAGCCACCAGGCCTGGCTTGAATTTGGTTTCTAAATTATTGTTTATTAGAAAAATAAATGATTAGGGAAAACGTTAAGAAATGTACCTGTAACACTTTTCTGTAATTCTTTATGTTTTATCACTACATAATCTGAATATTAAAAATCACCTTAATATTCCTGATTTTTGTGTATGTTTTGGCTAAGGAAGGGATTAGTTTACTATTTGAATGTAGAAACTGTGTTTGCTTCTCATTTTTCTTTAAGAAACAAACAAATATGAAACACTTTTCATTGTAGAACTCCAGCGAAAGAATCACCTGAAGAGGAGTATGACTCTGGAGTTGAGGAAGATGGCTGGCCTCGCCAAGCAGATGCTGCAAACAGCTAAACTGTCAGACTCCTGTCCTGTATATAAAGCTTTTGCTTCTTTTGTTTAGGATCATACCTGTTTCTACAGTCTGACATTAAAGGCATTGAATCTATCTCGGATATCATACATGGTCAGAAGCCTTTAGGATAAGAATAAGATCATGTATAGTATAACATCATATTGATTTATACAGAAGACATTACGTGGACTTGAATGACAACAATGTTTAGAGATAAAATATACATTATCTTGGTTCAGTTTTTTTTTTTAATACGCGTTATCAAAATTCTTAGGAGTTCTTTAAGCAATGCAGATATTGCAATAACTGTGGGTTTTACAATAATGTTACTCTACAACTGGGAAAATAAATTCTTTAAAATTAAATATTGAGATGCCATTCTTCAGTGCTATGTTTTTCTACCCATATTAATTTCCTGAAACTATTTAGATTTTTTATTTGTCTTAAAAATGGGACCAGGAAGTTCCATATTTAGACATTTTTTGGCAAAATACCCTGAACCATATTTTGATTATTTGCTTACCTATATTCTTAAGTCTTTTGGTAAAGGCATGACACTAACTTCCTAAAAAAGCCATTCTCTTGATGACTTAGTCTGATTTATTTACCAACTTTGAGCCATTCTGAGTACCATAGGTGAGTAGATGGACTTAAAAAATCTGATTAAAATCTTCAGGAAAAAAGACTAAACAACAAATTTAATAGCAAGAGCCATGTGCAGAACTAGATAAAATATCCTAATAGCATGCGCTTTTCCTAAAGTATTAAATTTGGTTTTTGTTTTGTATTGGTGCTAGACATCTGTCTAATCCTTTGGCTCCATAGAACATTAAAGAAAATCCATTTTACTACCAGCCAAAGAGAATGGATGTGTTCACACTAACATAAATTATTCATCTTCATCACATTGCAAAAGTAAAAATGGGGGGTAGACTTAAAATTGTAACATCTGATTCCATAAAAATGATTGGGAGATCCTTTAAGCATTTCGCTTTCCTTCTATAATACAAGTTTCTACATTAAGCTCAATCAGTCTTGCTTGAAATTGTTTAAATCAGAATATCTTCATGTATTTTATTTTTTTCTTTTGGAGTCTTGAGCTTTGCTTTAGCCCACTTTATAAACCCTTAAGCTACTAAGAAATTCTAAATCTTGTTGAAGACTTGGGCTTTTTGTGATAGACTAAAATGGCTGGGGTAGGGCCAGAAATTTCCTTGTGCAGTGTTTAAGGCTAACTACTATAGTAGCTCTCTCTAGTAATGGTTCAAGTTTTCCTCATGAGACCTTTCAGAATATTACTTTATTCTCATAGCATCATTTTCCTTTTTGTAGAGTGAAGATTGGAGTAGTTTCTAAATAAAGAGCAATCTTTCAAAAACAGACTGGGAGACATTTTAGTCCTAACTACATTTGGTTTTAGAAGTTGTTAAGAAAGCCTAACTGATGTTTTTAAATCAAACACAACTGAATATAACTACAATTTGTATCTTGGAACTTAACGTTTGAATAAAACAAAGCTAAATGAAAGCTGTTGTGGTAGTGTGTCCATACTGTAACCACCAGTAGCACTGTGCCTGACAGTAGCTGGGCCAGCCAGAGTGGAGCCAGACAGTGACTTAAACAAGTAGCTTTATTCTAGGAATTGGTTACTCCTTGGTACTTTTGTATTCCTCTCATAAGTGCTCCTAGTTGTAGATTCTACAGGTGTTATTAAAATTATATTAACTATCTTACACAGAACTTGATACTAGGGACATAGGCCACACTTTGTGTGTGTGTGTGTGTGTGTGTGTGTGTCATGGAGCTTGAACTCTGGGCCTGGACACTGTCACTGAGCTCTTCAGCCATTCAGTATACCTTCAGCTGGCTTCAGAGCCAAATTGTCTTCAGGTTGAATAGGGAGGACTAGGGCTATGGCTTGAGAGAGGTATGTGTAATGAAAACACAGATGAGCTAGTGGCTTTTGTCTCTAGATATTTTATTACTGGAACAAAGTTATGTGGTCTCCTGAGTTTTTGGCTGCTTTTAAGATGAGAGTCTGTTTGAAGACAGTTTGTGTTCCACCCAAAAGGGTTATCATTGAATTTTTTGCAAACTGATGATTGCAAAGGAACTGCAGTAGAAAATGGAAGGAAACAGATAACCCAAATTGATGGACTTCTAGTGACAGGACTCAGCAAACATATCTTTTAAGTTCAGGTACTCTTTCCAGAGCTTCTACACTAAGGGAAAAAAAAAAAGTGTGTGTGTCTGTGTGTGTCTATGTGAACTGTCTCAGCTAGTGTATGTGTGTATGGCCCAGTCCTGGGGCCTGAACTTAGGGCCTTCATGCTCTCACTTTTCTTTTGTTCTCATCAAGGCTGTGAGGTGGGAGCCACCTAGAGCCCAGCTTATTACTAGCTTCTTCAGGGCCTTTTGATAGGAAGAGAGGTTGAATTTTGTACTTTTTTTTCTTCCTGCCTCTGTTGGGGAAGCCACGTGGTTTTTGTTCTTGATGCTATTCGTGTACTGTTTTACATTAGGACTGGCATATGCAAAGATACAGGATACTACAATTTATATATCCCCAAGATCACCAGGCTCAACTGGTTTCTGAGTTCCATAAATACTGGCAACTAGCCATCCTGCTATTTGGTAGACTGGCTGTTACCATCTGAACTCCTGTTTTGCCTTCAGATTTGAATTGAAGCTTTCAATTTTTTTTTTTTTGTATTTTATTGTCGGGATAATGGGTTACAGTTACATACGTCAGGTAATGGGTGCATTACTTCTCGAGCCTTGTGAAGCTTTAAATTCTTTTTTTCTTTTGTGGGTCATGGGTCTTGAACTCTGGGCCTGGGCGCTGTCCCTGAGCTCTTCAGAGCTCAAGGCTACGCCCTACCCCTGAACCACAGCCCCACTTCCCATTTTCTAGTGATTAATTGAAGGAAAGAGTCCCCCATTCTTTAGTGCCCGGGCTGGCTTTGAACCGCGATCCTCAGATCTTCCTGAATAGCTGGGATTACAGGCGTGAGCCACCATGCCCGGCTCTGAAGCTTTGAATTCTTAAACCATCTTTGCTCTCAACCTCTTTAAGTCAAGTCTTTGCCCCTGCTTCTATCTGATTTCCTGATTAATGTGGTGCGTGTGTGTATCATGGATCTTGAACTCAGGGCCTGCGCTGTCTGTAGGTTAGCACTCTGCCATTTAAGCCACAGCTCCCCGTCTGTTGTTCAACTGGGGGTTGGCGTCTCACAGACTTTCCTGCCTGGGCCGGCTTTGAGCCGTGGTCCTCACATCGCAGCCTCCCGAGTGGCTAGGGTTTCCTCAAGGCGCCAGTAGTCCCAGGAGGAAGAGACGATTCCACGCGTCCAACGCTCACTTCAGGACTAAAGAACTGAAGGGTCAACCAATGCCCGCTCGGGGTTGCACTTCCGGGTGTGACGTCACGCCCCGCGCGGCTTCCTGTGCGTCCGCACGGTCGTCGCACGCCCTGGCGCGTCACTTCTGCCCAGACGTCCGTCAGGAGACGGCTGGCGTTTCGGTTCCTTCAGCAGCGCTGTGGACATGGCCCTGCCGCCCTTCTTCGCCCCGGGACGTCCGGGTCCGCCGCCCCCTCAGCCACCTCCTCCGTCTCCCTTCGGCTGCCCGCCACCACCGCTTCCCTCCCCGGCTTTCCCGCCTCCTCTTCCTCAGCGGCCTGGCCCTTTTCCGGGGGCCTCCGCCCCCTTCCTCCAGCCTCCACTGACTCTGCAGTCCCGGGGCCCCGCAGAGGCCTCCCGTGGCGGCGGCGGCGCCTTCTACCCGGTGCCGCCGCCGCCGCTACCTCCGCCGCCGCCCCAGTGTCGGCCCTTCCCGGGGACCGACGCCGGCGAGCGTCCGCGGCCGCCGCCTCCAGGCCCGGGGCCGCCTTGGAGCCCTCGCTGGGTTGAGGGGCCGCCGCCACCCGACGTGCTCGGGGACGCGGCCCTGCAGCGCCTGCGGGACCGGCAGTGGGTGGAGGCGGTGTTCGGGAACCCCCGGCGGGCGGGCTGCCCCGGACCCCCGCGCGCGCTCCCCGGGCCCAGCCTGGGCGAAGTGCGTGCGCGGTTGCGCGGAGCTCTGCGTCTGGTACGGCGGCTGCGGGACCTGGCGCAGGCCTTACGCGAGGCCGAGGCTGATGGTGAGGCCTGGGCCCGGCTGCACTCTCAGGCCGCACCGTTGCGCGCCGAACTAGCCGAGCGCCTGCAGCCGCTGTCTCAGGCCGCCTACGTGGGCGAGGCGCGGCGGAGGCTGGAGAGGGTCCGGCGCCGGCGGCTGCGGCTTCGTGAGAGAGCTCGGGAACGTGAGGCCGAGCGGGAAGCTGAGGCTGCACGGGCAGCGGATCGCGAAATAGAGATAGACCGCTGGAGGGTCAAGTGCGTCCAGGAGGTGGAGGAGAAGAAGCGGGTGAGAGCAGCGACGACGCTCTGGACGTCGGGGTGGGGATGGTTGGAAGCTGAAGCAGCGTGAGGCTTTAGAGGACTGGATGGCTATATAATTAGTGATACACAGAAAGCAAAAGCTCTGTGTTAGCCTTGATCACAAAGGCTCAGGCTCCAGGACCTATACACACACACAAACGTGTGCATGAAGTAAAAAGCTCTGGATGTACTGTGGAGTCCTGTAAGAAATAATTACGCAAATAAGATTGACCATTATGTTGCTAGGAAGACAGGACTCATCCTGCCCTCTATACAAAATATTGGGAACTTGGTGCTCTGTCTCAAGCAACCTAAACCCTAAGTGGCTAAAGGAGCAAAAGTGATTCACAAGATGAATTTGTTACTGTAAGCCATATAGCCTACAAGATCAGCAATACCCTTTGGGAAGATTGATTTTCATACATGAGATCTTGAACCTTTATAACAACCCTGAGAAATAGGAATTATTCAGTTATCAGATCAGGGTATAGCAAGGTTAACTTGCCAACAATCACACAACCACTTCACTAGTTGTACTTCTGACTTAAACCCATGGTGTCTGATTTCAGATTCTGTCTAGGGACTCTGACTTGGGGCCCCTCTCAGAATAGTTTTGCAACTTTCTGTTACAGGATTTTTGTGGAGGAGGGTCTGTTGTGGGACTTGGAACTCTGGGCCTGGGTGCTGTCTCTGAGCTCTTCAGCTCAAGACTACTGATAAACCACGCTGAGCCACAGCATCACTTCTGGCTTTCTGGTGGTTATGGATTGGGCGGGGAGTTTGGCCTAGTAGTAGAGTGCTTACCTGTCATGCATGAAGACCCAGGTTTGATGCTTTGGTACCACATACGCAGAAGCCAGAAGTGATGCTGTGGCTCAACCCACAGAGCGCTAACCTTAAGAAAGCCCAAGGAACAGTGCTGCAGCCCTGAGTTCAAAAGTTTTGTAGACGGTGGTGCCGGAGCTGGCTTTGAACTGCCAGCCTCAGATCTCAGCCTCCCGAGTAGCTAAGATTAGGATTACAGGCAATGAGCTACCAGCCAGGGATTGTTACTTTCTGGAATTCCTTTCGCTTTCAAATTAAAAAAAGTGAGCGCTCGTGGCTTACACAGGTAATACTAGCTACTCAGGAGGCTGACATATGAGAATTGCAATTCGAAGCCAGCCCAGCAGGAGAGCCTGTGAGATCCATCTCTTAATCACCAAAAAACCAGAAGTGGAGCTGTATTTTAAGTGGTAGAGTATTAGCCCTTGAAGGGGGGGGAAAAAAAGGCCCACCCCCTGAGCCCAAGCTTAAAGATTAGCCCCACCATCTCCTCACCCAGAAAAAGGCCATCCCAAACTCTAAGCAGGACCAGGGTGAAACTGGAAATTGGCAAAATATGTGTTTAAATGCCTCTGGAGTTTTCCTCAACCTTCATTCTCCACAGTCAAATAAGCAGCTTCTACTACCCAAGATACTGATAGAACTTCACTATGAAGTATGTTGATGTTGAACTTTGTCTTTGCATCTTTAGAAACATCAGTGGTTGGATCGGTAGTTTGACCTAGTGGTAGAGTTCTTGCCTAGCATGCATGAAGACCAGGTTCAATTCCTAGGTACCACATTCGTAGAAAAGCCTAAAGTAGTGCTGTGGCTCAGGTGGTAGAGCGTTAGTCTTGAGGAAAGCCTAAGGACAGTGCTCAGGCCCTGAGTTCAAGCCCCAGGAATGGCAGAAAAAGAAAAAAACAAACTCAGGGCCAGGAGTCTGACCTAGTGGTAGAGTGCTTGCCTAGCATGCACGAAGACCAGAGTTTAATTCCTCGGTACTACATACATAGAAAAAAGTCGATAGTGGTGCTATGGCTCAAGTGGTAGAGCTCTAGCCTTGAGAAAGCCCTGAGTTCAACCCCCTCCCCCCCAAAAAAAAGAGGACAAATGATAGTGTGAACACTGGAAGATAATCCCATAGTGGAGCCCTTCTATAGGAGAGTTGTGCCAGGGCTAGGAAATGGGGATCTAGAGAAAATAGAATCTGTCTTTGTGTTAACCTTGGGGCTGATCCTCTAAAGAGGAACTTCTGCTAGAAAGTCCATCCTAATAACAAGGTCTTATGGGCTCTTCTTACCCTCCAGGAGCAAGAACTCAAAGCTGCTGCTGATGGTGTCCTGTCAGAAGTAAGGAAAAAGCAAGCTGACACCAAAAGAATGGTAGACATTCTTCGAGCTCTGGAGAAATTGAGGAAACTAAGGAAAGAAGCTGCAGCAAGGAAGGGTAATTATATGGCTCCGCATTTTCACTTGATTCCTCCCTTTTTACCCTAGTGTCTCCCAAATATCTTTTAAGGAAAAATACTTAGATTTCTTTCTTTTTACTCTAGAGTAAGTAGGCTTGTCAGCAGTAGCTCAGATCTTTTGAAGCAGTTACAGTTGGGAAGAAAGGCCGGTGTGAGAACCCACTTCCTTTATTCCTAGCCTTGGCATCATGTATACTACTTTTATTTTGTAACAAAGTGAAAGCTTTCTTACTTTTCCCAAAAGTAAGACATATTCTTCGGATGCATTTCCCGTCTGAATTTTTGCCTTTTAGATAGATAGGAATGGTTGAATAGGTAGGGAATCTGTTCTGCATGTCACTTTTGGACTCTGAAGACCTCAGTGTTCTCCTGTTCCCTCTGGAGGATGCACCAGATACCCTAGTCAATTAACAAAGTCTTTCCACCAAAGTAGGTCCCAGTCATGATTGGATTTTGGACTTACCTCGTGGTGCTTTTCCATTTGCCTGTTTGAATCTTTGCTGCACTTGTCAGTCTGTTGATCTGGAGGCACTCAGTCCCACCTTAACCATTTTAAGATCCCATTGTCTTTCAAAACTAAAATACAGGGCCAGGAGTGTGGCCTAGTGGTAGAGTGCTTGCCTAGCATGCATGAAGCCCTGAATTTGATTCCTCAGTACTACATACACAGAAAAAGCCAGAAATGGTCCTGTGGCTCAAGGGTAGAGTGCTAGCCTTGAGAAAGCCTAAGGACCGTGCCAAGCCTAGTTCAAGCCTCAGGACCAGCAAAAAGAAAAAGTAAAAAGTATACAGTACAGAAAACAAGGAAGACTATAATTGTTGTCAGTGGATGATTTCATGCAAGAGCCATGGCTCAAGTATTAAAGCACCTGACTAGCAAGAAGGACAAGATCATAAATTCTAATCCCAGTAATACCAATGGGAAAAGTGCAAAATGTATGATTCGGTCCTTCATCTCATATCTAATTACACAAGTGATCTGAATGTATGCCTTGTGGGGTCTTAATTCACACTCATCCTGACTACTTCAAATATATCCTCTTCCCAGTCTACTCTGAAGGCTTCCATCTGCTTTCTAGTTTATGTACAAAATCATAGATCCTTGTGATCCATTCATGAAAAGCATTTCTGAGCATTTTACAAAAAGAGTCTTACAAGATGAAAGCTTAGCAAGGACTTGTTTTAGTGTAGCAGGTTAAAGGAGAGAGAAATGGAGACAGGAAACATGTCCTGCCCCTCCCCCACAAAACAAACAACAAACAACCTTGAAGATAGGATTTCCAGATTCTAAACAGGTTCATAGTTAAAGGCAGAACTTTGTATGTACTGGAACTGTGTCTGAAATAAGGAAAAGTTGTATCTGAAACACTGTTTCTTTTTCGCTCAGGGGTCTGTCCTCCAGTCTCAGCAGATGAAACCTTTGAGCATCACCTTCAGCGGCTGAGAAAACTTATTAAAAAACGCTCTGAGTTGTATGAAGCTGAAGAGAGAGCCCTCAGAGTTATGTTGGAGGGAGAACAAGAGGAAGAAAGAAAAAGAGAATTGGAAAAGAAACAGAGAAAAGAAAAGGAGAAAATGTTACTTCAACAACGTGAAATTGAGTATAAGCTATTTGGAGATCCAGGTAAGTTTCTCTATATGTAGTAGAGAAAAGGATTTTTTTGGGGGGTGGGGGCAGTCCTGGGCTTGAGCTCAGGGCCTGAGCACTGTCCTTGGACTTTCTCAAGGCTAGAGCTCCACCACTTGAGCCTCAGCACCATTTCTAACTTTTTTCTATGTATGTGGTACCGAGGAATTGAACCCGGGTTTTCGTGCGTGCTAGGCAAGCACTCTACCACTAGGCCAAACTCCCGGCCCCTTTTTTGACAGCTTTTTTTTTTTTTTTTATCATTAATCATTCATTCATTCTCATCTTCAACCAAGAATGGATGACAAATGACTTCTTCCAATTTGAGATGGGTAAACTGTAATGTGAAAGTCACGTCTACAGACGTCTACAGGATCAAACATGTTTGATCCTATTGTCATCACAGGCCCAGTCGCTGCCTTAAGAATGTTCTTCATAGCTCATGGCTGATGTAGTATTGTGTCTCTTCTCTTTCAGAAGAGTTCCCACTTGCTCACCTCTTGCAGCCTTTCCGACAGTATTATCTCCAGGCCGAGCACTCCTTGCCAGCGCTTATCCAAATAAGGTCAGAGGGCAAGGAAGTCCCTTATGGGTTTATATTGTTTCCAAATTTTGAGCCTTGTGTGTCCCATCTTTGGATCCAGATTTAAACAGTACTGTGAGAACACATGAACTGGGTCTCCAGGTCCAGTATCTCCTTCTTACTCTCTTCCTCTGTAAAATGTTAAGCTGTAACATCAGTTCCTTTCCTAAGTGTAGTCTTTTCAGAAATCAGTAGATGAAACAGGTTTTCCAAGCAGTTTGACTTTATTATTACGTAATAGCATTTTGTTGTTTTCTAGCCAAGTTGATTCATTAGTATTAACCTCATGGCTAAGTGCATATAATCCATGTCTGAGTAAAGCTTATATAATTCACATATTAGATAAGGCACATCACAGCTGTTACAGTAGCAACACTAGCTGGCACCTTAGCGGGACTCCTTGTATGTGAACATGTACACATTGGTACCCATGCTTCACTCAGCAGCCTTTTGCTAGCTTAGCTTGCTTGACTCTGCCTGGTGCTCTATCACTTGAGCTGTACCTTCAGCCTCATTTTTGGCTGTTTATTTGGGAGATGGAATGTGGCATACTTTTTGCCTGGGTTGGCTTCACACTGTAGTCTACCAGGTCTCAGCCTTATGAGTAAAATTACAGGTTTGAGCCACTAACACGTAGCAGTTTTTTATTAGGACATTGAAGGGCCATCTTAAAAACGGTGAAATCATCAGTAAAGAAACACAAAGAATAGAAAACTCAGTACTAAATAACTTTGTGTATAATACCTGGAAATCAGTTACGGAGTAAATTAGAAATAAAGTTGCTGAACATCTTCCTTGGAAAAATAGAAATAAACAGTTGTTCTATACTTTTTTTTGTTAAGGCATGATTGGGATCAGTACCTGGTACCATCTGATCACCCGAAAGGCAACTCTGTTCCCCAAGGATGGGTCCTTCCCCCTCTCCCCAGCAACGATGTATGGGCAACCGCCATTAAGCTGCATTAAGGAAGATGCTCCAGGAGTGTGTGTGGTCCAGCCAACGCGCCTTGCAGCTCTTATCAGTAATGCCGCCGTGTCATGCTGTGGACCACAACGTTCATGTTCTCGCCTGAAGTTAAACTTTGTTTCTGTGCCCTGTCCTCACCGGAGGTGCCTCTTGAATCAGGACATTAATACAGTTCTTCAGCAAAGGGCCAAGGTGAACTGAGGTTTTATCACAGGCAGTAGCCTTCGTTTTCCTTAGCTTCCTTGTACGATGATGGTAAGTGCATTCAACATACTCAGTTCCTGTGGGTATGTGTTGAGGAGCAGGCAAGCTTCATGCAAAACCTCCTTTCTTTCCACTCAGACCCTCCAACTCCCAAAAGTGAAAGGGCAAAAATTTGATCTTCAGTTTTATTCATCCCAGTTTTGGTGCGATATTGGGAGGCTGGAGTTAGGAAGATGGCAGGGGCAGCTGGGGAGACTGCCACAGAAGATGACGCCTGGGCTTGTAGTCACGTGGAGCACCCATGCCCACGCTGGACAATGTGCTGCGCTGTTCCTCATGTTCCACTATCTCCAGGGATAGAAATTTAGTTCACTCAAACAGGAGCTGGTAACAGTAGAATTTTCTTAGGAACTGGAGTTTCCAGAAATATCTATGGAGTAAACATTGGGGGAAAAGCAAATGAATAAGAACATTTCATTTTTATATTCATTAGTATATGCTGTTGTGCTTGGGTGCGATCAGTCACATGTCAGCTCTTTTGAGTTTTGCCAATTATTTTGTTATTTAATTTTCAAAAACTAAAATAAATGTCATTTTATTTTTTTTACTTTGAGCGTTTGCCTCAATTTGTTGCCTTCCAAATCATAGAACATACTTCACTTTCACATTGCTGAGTCATTTTTACTCCAAAATTCAAGTGCAGTAAACAGACGTGAATCAAAACAGCAGACTGCAAAATTCAAACTCTGGATAAGCAAGAAAGGACACCATTAACTTTGGAAATGCTATGTTAGTTGGGAGCCCTGGGATTCAAGATAATAATGCCCCCCCCCTTTTTTTTTGTTTAAGCTTTTTGTTTTGGTCCTGGGGCTTTGAACTTGGGGATTGGGTGCTGTCCCTGAGCTCTTTTTTCTCAAAGCTAGCACTCTTACAGTTTGAGCCATGTTACTACTTCTGATTTTCTCATGGGCTAGCCTACTAGGGTTGGCTTTAAACCCAGATCCTCAGATCTCATCCTCCCGAATAGCTAGGATTACATGTATGAGGCACCAATACCTGTCACTAATGCCTTTTCTACTGTTGAATTTGTACTGCTTAATTTACGTATTGTGCCTTGCTGAGTTAATGAAATGAGAATCATCCTTTCCTAAAGTGTGCTTAGCTCACAAACCTTAAAGGCTGATAGGATTAACCTCACAGTGTGCTTTCCTCCACCATTCGCTGCCTGATAAGATGCTGAAAAAACAGAAATAACAAGATGAATCTTATAGGACTTAATGTCTAAACAGTCTTCCTCTGAGACCTCTGTGTTCATGGGAACAGGGAGTTTGATGTGACAGAACTTGGTAGGTGGGCCTTTAACGCTAGGTAGAGAAGAACCCATCTCTCAGGCTTCTGCAGGTTTTATCAAGTAAACATTTTTGTTTAGTTTTAATAAATTTTTTCCAAGTTTACTGCCTGTGTGATAGTGATAGCCACTGTTCTTTTAGCCCCAGGTTTAGGAAGAGTCGTAGAGTGTTCTAAGAATTCTATTTTGAAGTCGGTGAGTAGTGTCATTGTAAATATCTTGTGTGATCTTTTTTTAAAACTTCTGAAAATTTTCAAATATACCTCAAAGTAGAAGATGATAGCACACCATTTTTTTTTTCTGTATACCTATTATCTGCCGTCAAGTAACTATCAACTCAAGCAATTGTGTTTGTGTGTGTTCTCGTGTGTGTTTGCATGTGTTTTCGTGTGCACACCACTGCTAGGGCTTGAACTCTGGGCTGGTGAATTGGACATAAAGAGTCTCATAGAATTTCCTCCTTAGGCTGGCTTTGGACAATGATCCTCAGATGTCAGCCTCTAGGATTATAGGCATGAGCCACCAGTGGCTGAATAATTACTTGCTTATTTTCAAAACAATGAAGCTGGTCCCCTGTCATTCCCTACAGATGGCCAACCAGATTCGTGTGCAAGTACATGAACTTAGATCTAAATATTTTTCAACTCTTACCACTACTGGTTTTATCATTGGTGGCCAGTAGGAGTCTCTACTGTTCAGCACTTCCCATAAATTTCTGATCTAATTTTGTGTGCTACATTTGCTGTCCCAGAATTGGAATTAACCATTTTTTCTAATGCACCCTAACTCCTGGTTAGAGGAAAAGGAGATACCTTGCCTGATATGGGTGTTTATTGTGTGTGTGAGTATGTGTGTGTAGGTAATGGGGCTTAAACTTGGGATCTCATCATCTTGCTTAGCTCTTTTGTTCAGGCTGCCACTTCAAACATGCTTCCAATTCTGGCTTTTTGTGGTTAATTGGAGATACTAGTCTCAGAAACTTTCTTGCCTAGGATGGCTTTGAACCTTGATCCTCAGATCTGAGCTTCCTGAGTAACTAGGATGACAGGCATGAGCCACCATGCCCAGCTTGCCCTCTACCACTTTGAGCTACAGAACCACTTCTGGTTTTCTGATGATCAGTTGGAGATATAAAGACTCATGGACTTTCCTGCCTGGCCTGGCTTTGAACTGTGATCCTCAGATCTCAGCCTCCTGAGTAGCTAGAACTATAGGCATGAGCCACCAACATCCAGCTTTCAGCCCATTTTAGTTTTTGGGTTTTTTGGTTTTGGGGGGGGGGGTTCTTTAACGCGAGGCTTGGGCACTGTCCTTGGGCACTTTTTGCTCAAGGCTAGCGCTCTGCACTAGAACCATGGCGTCACTTCTGGCTTTTTCTGTGTATGTGGTACCAAGAAATTGAACCCAGGGCTTCATGCATGCTAGGTGAGTACTCTTATCACCTACGATCCTGGCCCTTCAACCCTTTTTAAGTCCTGTCTTTTTTACACTGCTACAAATATGAATGAAAGAAATAGAAATAAAACCATTCCACAACTAACTGGAAAACTAACGATCTATGTGTTCACTTATCATGTACTATATACAAGAATAATATTTTATTTCCTACAGAGGAGATCCTAGACACTGGAAAAATCCTAGAAGTATTTATCTTAAGGAATTAAGTAAACACAGAAAAGATTGAGAAAAAGAAAAAGATGAGCTAAATACTAATAGCGAGTCTCATAGACTTAAAGCCAAGGATTTGCTGTTCCAAACCAACCAATGTAATCATTTAAAATCTATTCATGCTTCTGTGTCCATGTGACTTTTGGAACAAGAAGCTTAGCTGGGCTTATACCATCTGTTGTAGAAGTTCACGTCTATGTGTTTTGTCCCCAGAGAAACCTCCTGGGAATTACAAGGTAAGTACAAAATAGATCTCATTCCATTTAAATAACTGTAACATAAAAGGAATATAAATACTAGGAGGTAACAGTAGTGACTTATTTTAGAGAGCAGGGATTAGCTATTTCCAACTAGGTTTTTTTTTTTTTTTTTAATGCTTAGAGCCAATAAATGATTCCCACAGAATGTACTGCTTATGTTGGTGAATCTCACAGTAGTTTCTGAATTACTAAACTGTTTCAAAGGATATCTTTCCCAGGCAGGTTCCATTTACCTTTTGGAATTGACTTGTTTTCTAACATTCTCTATCAGAGATTGAAGTCTTTGGGGGCAGGTAACATTACAGTGCAGTTCTTTCTCTCCACAGTCAGGATATTAGGATTTGAACTGTGCCTTTTGGGGAATATTTCTTTCTCATTTTCCAAGTTCTGCATTACATGCTGTGGATTCAAAGATGCGACCAGGATTCCTCCCTTCCCAGAATCTGAGTCTAAAGAAGTTAAATTAGTTTATGCAGTTAATGAAGTTAGCTCATGCAGATAATTTGTGATTGCTTATAACTGATAGTGTTACAAGGATAGGGACTTGCTCATTGATTTAGATTTCATTGTCCAAATATTGTAAAGCGTTTGTTGAAGCTAAACAAAATGCCAACTACTTCCTAACCTCACAGAGAATTCAATTTATAAGAAAAGTGTTAATCAAGCCAGACCCATTCCTGGGACCCCTCAGGTCTCCAGAGCTCCGCCTGCCACCTACTGAAGAGTCAGGACTCAGCCCAAAGCTCTAACTCTTCGTGAGCATGGGCTCCAATTACCCCTTCAGTCTTTGGGAAGGGAACTCATGACCTCCGGCTTGCTAGGAAGACCCTCCTGTGAGCCACACGCACAGTCCATTAGTTATTTACCAGTAGCATCCCATGTTTTCACCTAGGATGGCCTTGTACCTCTCATCTTTTACCTATGCCTCCTGAGTAGCGGGGGTGAACAGGCTTGCCTACCACACTGGGCATGTTAATTGAGATGGAATTTTTGCTGACTTTTTGCCCATACTGACTTTAATCTTTCCCTCCCAAGTAACTGGGATTATAAGTATGTACCACCATCCCCAGCTACCTTTTTAATTTTGCTGCAGACTTCTCAGCACAAACCATCTACTTAAGTGAAGTAGCTTATCACCTCCTCAATCCACCAGCTCAAGCTACTCCTCTGGAATCAGTGTCACCCTTTCCCTGTCCAAAGGCTGATTCCCACCCTCCAGGGGCCAGGTCAAACTCTTCTGTTTTCCAAAACTTTCCCCAAATCCCATAAAGCCTAGAGCACACGTCTTCCCAACGCATTCCTGGATCCAAGCTCTCCTGGACACCTAGTTACCTAATGAGCACCTCTCATGTGTGTTCAGCAAGATCATATCTAACACTGTTTCTTCATGATATTCCCAGAATCCCTAAACCCTTCATTTCCCCTAGAAGCAAGTAGGGCTGAACAGAGAATAGCTGTTGGGGTACAGATCTGGTTACAGGACGCTCTCTGCCTGCTAACTTCATACTTTAGTCTCAGCAGGATATGGTGGAGAATGAGAATAGTAAATCTGAAAATATTAAAACTTGCCCAGTTTCCTCTGTGTCTCCTATAATATCATTGTGCCTCGTAAGGATGACCTGATAGAGCAGATAATTTACTGAGTGCATCAGGACCTGCCTAGTCCTACCACATAAAAGTTGCCTGTCAGGAACTAATGACTTGTGCCTGTCATCCTAGCTACTCAGGAGGCTGAGATCTGAGGATCTTAGTTCAAAACCAGCCTGGGCAGGAAAGTCGTTAAGACTAATCTCTAATTATTAATCAGTGAATTAACCAGTAAATTAACCAGTAGCTCAAATGGTAGTGCACTAGTCTTGAGTGAGTGAAAAAAGCTAATGGACAGTGCCCAGGTCCTAAGTTCAAGTCCTAGTAATGGCCCCCAAAAAAAGTGTGTGTGGGGGGGCAGGGGAGGTGGAGAAAACAGTACCCAGGTTCTGAGTTCAAGCCCCACAGCCAGCAACAACACAAAAAGGAGCCTCCAGCTAATGTGCAGAGACTCTGGCACCTAGGGATAGACAAATCCTACACAGCACAGGAATACACAGAGAATGGACAGATGGGAGAATTAAGGGATTTACCACCCTGCACTCATTTGACCTGTGTACATTGAGTACCCACGTTTTTCCTGAGGCTTTCTCGTAGGAGATAGTATGACCGAACAGTGACCCCAGGCAGCAGAGCTTTGCGTCACCCTAGTAGGGGTGACAGATTATGTAGAGATAGACCCTCCCCCTAATCCAGGCTTTCTGGTAAGCTCTGTTCCTGGTGTTAAGGGTGGCAAGAAGATATGGGGAGGGGTTGGCAGTTGTGAGCTCCAATTAAGTATGAATTGAATTGATTTATGTTCAAGACTATATTGAATCTCTTCCTCCTGTATTACAAAACCAAGGGCAGAGTACAATTGACCTCAGTCTAAAAACCAGGAAGTGATATGTAAATGAGTTGGTGCTTTTTTATTTGTATTTTATTTTATTTTGCCGGTCATGGGGCTTGAACTCTGGGCCTGGGCGCTGTCCCTGGGCTCTTCAGCTCAAGGCTACCACCCTACTCCTTGAGCCCCAGTGCCACTTCTGGTTTTCTGGTAATTAATTGGAGATAAGAGCCTCTTGGTCCTATATGGAAACAAGAGCCATATAAGGTGAGATTGTTGTTCTTAATGTATTGTGTTATTTCACATCTCTTTTGTTGTTCCTTGGTTATTCTCATATTGTTACCGTATCTTACCTTGTTACCTGGTATATTGTACATACGTTTGTTTGTTTATTTGAAATAGGAAAGGGAAGGGGGGGAAAACAAGATGAGGGGAGGGGATTGGGGTAGGAAATGGGGACGAAAACATGAGAAGGGGTATCAATGTGTGTGAAGCAATGCACCCTCTATCTGGCAAATACAACTGTAACCCTTCTATTAAATACAATAAAAATGAAAATAAATTTTTAAAAAAGAATCTTTTGGTCCCCAGATCTCAGCCTTCTGAGTAGCTAGGATTACAGGTGTGAGCCACTTGGCTTATCCCTGAGCCACAGCTGGACTTTCCTCTTTTTTTCTGGTGATCAATTGAAGATAATACTTGCCTGCTCTAGCTGGCTTTGAATCTTGATCCTCCTCAGAAATCCACCTCCTGAGAAGCTAGGATTTATAGCCTTAAACCACCAGCCACCCAGCTTGTAAATGAGAGGTTTTCTTTCTTTTTTTTTGTCCATCATGGGGCTAGAACGCTGGGCCTGGGCCTGAGCGCTGTTCTTGAGCTCTTCAGCTCTATCCCTGAAACCACAGTTCCACTTTTGGTTTTCTGGTGGTTACTTGGAGATAAGAGTCTCATGAACTTTTGTGTCTAGGCAGACTGATCCTCAGATCTCAGCCTCTTGAGTAGCTAGGACTACAGGCATGTGCCACCAGCTCCTGGCTCAGTTTTATAATTTTAAACATGGTATGTTCCTCTGTTTAATTTTTTTTTTTAGATGAAAAGGTCTTATACATCTTATTTGAGTTTGTTCCTTAATACTATCCTCTCTCCCTGCCACCAGGTGCTGTGCCCAGCCCTGCTGAGCCATCTCCATAGTAAAAGAATGAATGCCCTCGATAGTGTCCCATTCAAGGTATCCAAGGGCTTTGTGATCAACACCGAGCCTCTGCCTGCACCAGATCTCAGTGTCCCTGCCTGCAGGGAGCTTCTGCTAGGATCTATGGTGAGTGTGCTTCCCTGTGTGTCTCTTTAGCTTCTCCCTCCTGGGGCTTGGGTCTGAGGCTGCGCCCTGGTCCTTGTATGCAAAAAGCAGCTTGGCCTGTTGTGGAGTTGTCCCAAGAGTTTGAAATGGGCCCAAAGAGCACAGGGTGGTTGCCCCCTGCTAAATGCACACTGAATGGGAGGCTGTGATAGTCATGTGACCTCAAATAACCCCAATTTCACTTCCTCCTTCCCTGAAGATTTATGTGGAAAGCCCCACTGCATGCATATGAAAACATAATAAAATTGTTGAAAAATCCAAAACCTGATAAAGGATAATGATTGGATTAAATGACAGAACTATTACATTGATGTTAAGTTTACTGATGCTAAAAACTACTATTTACAGGAGACAATATCTCTATACTTTTAGGTAATACATAGTTAAGGGTTGGGGTTTTTTTGATGTTTTTATTTTTTATTTTGCCAGTCCTGGGGCTTGAACTCAGGGTCTGAGCACTGTCCCTGACCATTTGTGCTCAAGGCTAGCCCTCTACCACTTGAGTCACAGCTCCACTTCTGGCTTTTTGGTGGTTCATTGGAGGTAAGAGTCTTATAGACTTTCCTGCCTGGAAGCTTGCTCCTCACCTGTCATACTCCTGAATAGCTGGGATTACAGGGATGAGCCTCCAGCCCTTGGCTCATGGGTTTTAGATACTGGATCATACCACATTTCATATTTCATCTTAAAAACTCATCCTTCCTGGCCAGGAGTTTGGCCTAATGGTAGAGTGCTTGCCTAGCATGCACGAAGGCCCGCGTTCGATTCCTTGGCACCACATACACAGAAAAAAGCCAGAAGTGGTGCTGAGGCTCAAGTGGTAGAGCTCTAGCCTTGAGAAAGTCCAAGGACAGTGCTCAGGCCCTGAGTTCAAGCCCAGGACTAGCAACAAAACAAAACAAAACAAAAACTCATGAAATTACTGTCGATAACGCAAGTATTCCCTGTAGTAATGATAGCCCTGGCTTACAAGCTGGCCCAGCCTGGCAAGCCCTGGTGCAGCGCCCCAGAGACCTGTCCTGTCCCAGCTGGGCCTCACATCCTGTTCTCTCCCCAGCATGACTTCAGCCTGGAAAGGAAAGCTCTCTTCTGGGTCGAGGCTGCCATCCAGGGAGCCAGCCCTCGCCAGTATGCTGACCTGGGGACAGCCTCAGCCCCTCCCGCCTGGCTCCTGCTGATCAGCCCAGAAGATGAGCTGGCACCCGTGCTGCCCCCAGTGGAAGGCCTGGATCCTGGCGCTCAGGGGCCACCAGAGGAGGAGGAGGCCAAAGAGGAGGCCAGGGAAGAGGCCTCTTGTGCCAGTGAGGAAGAACTAGACCACAGCCATCCGCAGCCCCTCTCACCAGGGAGCCCTGGCCAGAGTCACCGCCACCGCCGCTGCTCACTGGCCAGGCTGCGCAGCATGAAGTCTGAGCTGGCTGGGGCACGGCGACGGCTGTCTGAGAGCATGGCCACGTGTCCCCGTACCCTCCTGCACCGATTCCGTGGCCACTGTACCCTGAGCATGTGCCCAGAGCCTGCACCATCCCCAGATACTGTACCCCAGCTCCCCAGTACCCCTACACTGCCCCCAAGACCCTCCACAGCTGGAGCCATGCCCCCTCTAAGGAGCCACAAGCCGACAGTGGCGGTAAGGACCTGGACCACCCTGCCTGGGGCTGTGACACCAGCGTCTGCATCCCCAGCCAGCTTCCAGACTCTACTTTTATCCCTACTTTTATCCACTTGGCCCTGGAGCGCTCCCCTTCCTGTAGCCCTTTGCTTAGAATTTTCCCTGAGAGGCCTGCTAGCCTTGGCAGGGGCTCAGGCCACCATGATTGTAATGACTTGAGCTTCTGATGGAGCAGAAATTATTTCATGGCAGGGATGGGTGGCATTCGTTTTTGATGCCATGGACCAAGCAGCAGGTCTGACCCAGAGGAGTGGCCAGTGAGCATCTGCTAAAGGTCACTCACATCTCAGGCTTCCCACCATTAGAGAGTGATAACCTTCCATCACTTCCTGTCTGATTCTGGGTTGAGAAAGTCAAAACTACAAAACTGGCAACAGCAGTGGGTGATCCTCTAATCCTCGTTCCTCCGCAAGTTGAGATCAGATGATTTGGGTTTCAGGCACAGGCATGCAAATCCTAGAGACTCTTATTCCAATTGACCATCAAAGAGCCGGAAGTAGAGATGTGGCTCAAATGGTAGAGTGCCAGCCTTGCACGGAAAATCCAAGGGTGAGCATGGGGTGCTGCATTCAAGACCCAGTCCTAGCACCAAAACCAAAAATCCTTTGAGTGTTGTATCAGGTCATTATCTTCATGATTAACTATGAGATAATAGACTACCATTTCCTCCTCCCTCTCTCTCTCTCTCTCCCTCCCTCTCTCTCTCCCTCCCTCTCTCTCTCTCCTTCCCTCTCTCTTTCTCCCCTTCTTCCTTCCCCTCTCCCTCTCCCTCTTCCTATCCTTCCCTCTCCTTTTTTCTTCCTTCCTTTCTGCCAGTACCAGGGCTTGAATTTAGGGCTCCGTGCTTTCATTTTGCCTAGCTTTTTTTTTTATTGTAATTAGTAAAAGGGTTACATGATATTTGCCAGATAGAAGGTGCATTAATTCACGTACATTGATACCCTTTCACATGTCTTGGTACCCATTACCCTCCCTTGCCTAGCTTTTTGGCTCACAACGTGTGCTATCATTTGAGCTATACCTCTGCTCCCTACTGACAGTTTAGTTTCTTCATGGCAGCCTCTTTGGCCAGTCACTTTGCTCTTGTCTTTTTATTTATTTAATTTTATTTTAAGTTTTTTGCCAGTCCTGTGCCTTGAACTTGGGGCCAGTGCAGGGCCGGGGTACTGTTCCTGAGCTTAGTGATCAAGGCTAGCTCTCTACCACTTGAGCCACAGCTCCACTTCTGGCTTTTGGTTATTAATTGTAGATAAGAGTCTCACAGGGGGGCCAGGAGTTTGGCCTAGTGGTAGAGTGCTTGCCTAACATGCACCGATTCCTCAGTACCACATACATAGAAAAAAGCCAGAAGTGGTGCTGAAGCTCAAGTGCTAGCCTTGAGAAATTCCAAGGACAGTGCTCAGGACCTGAGTTCAAGCCCAGGACTGGCCAAAAAACAAACAAGCAAAAAAAAAACCCAGGTAAAAGAGTCTCACAGGGGTTGAGAATGTGGCTTAGTGGTAGAGTACTTGCCTACTATGCATAAAGATTCCTCATTACCACATAAACAGAAAAAGCAATAAGTGGTTCTATGGCTCAAGTAATAGAGCCTTGAGTGCAAAGAGGCTCAGGGACAGAGCCTAGGCCCTGAGTTCAAGCTCCAGGACCGGCAAAAAAAAAAAAAAAAAGAAATCTCACAGACTTTCCCAATAGGGCCTAGCTTTTTTTTTTCCCTCACTCTTTCCAGTCTTGGGGCTTAAACTCAGGGCCCGAACCCTGTCCTTGGGTTTCTCAGGGCTGGAGCTCTGTCACTTGAGCCACAGCACCACTTCTAGCTTTTTCTATGTATGTAGTACTGAGGAATCAAACCTGGATCTTCGTGCATGCTAGGCAAGCACTCTTCCACTAGGCCAAACTCCCAGCTGTAGGGCTAGCTTTAAACCCTGATCCTCAAATCTCTGCTTCCTGAGTAGATAGGGTTACAGATGTGAGCCACTAGCCCCTGGCTTGTTGTCTTGCTGAGCCTCAGAGCAGCCTTGCAAGGCATGTCTGAGATTGCCTGCGCAAAGTGAATGAATGGTGAGGAGCTGGAGAGCATCTCTCTAAACCCTTTTGTCCCAGCGGAGTGTCCCCTCTTGTGGTAACTGACAAAGCAGCCTTTTTGTATTTCAGTCCCTCAGCCCGTACACCTGCCTGCCACCTCTTAAGGGGACACCTCAGCCTCTCAACCCCCCTAGATCGCATTCTGATTCTGCAGCTGACCTGCTGTCTGCCCTGAGTCAGGAGGAGCAGGACCTCATTGCCCCAGTGGTCGCCCTGGGTTACCCCCTGGGAAGGGCTATTGTGGCGCTGCAGAAGACAGGGAGACAGAGCCTGAGCCAGGTGAGTGACCGCATGATCTTCAGCCTTAAACTTGAAGTTCTGTTTTCCTTCTTTAGAAACAGAACCTCAGCCTGGTATTAATTGTTGGGGTGGGGTTAAACAGGTGTTTGGTCCCTACTACCTACTCCTACCTCCATAGGAATTTATTCTCCTTGCCCTCTAGGGCAGTCTTAATATAATATCAAATTCAGGAGCTGGAGCTTTATATCGTCAAGAATCTTTCCAGTAGTGTCTAGTAAGGCATTCCCTGTAATTATAGGGGTGTTTGTTCCTTATGTGTTACTGTTCTGGAAACTAGGATTATAGGCATGAGCCACTGCACCCAGTGAGATTTTTTTTTTTTGATCAGTGTGGGACTTGAACTCTGGGCCTGGGCATTGTCCCTGAGCTCTTCAGCTCAAGGCTACTGCCCTACCTCTTTGAGCCACAGCGCCACTTCTGGTTTTATGGTGGTTAATTGGAGATAAGAGTCTCATGGACTTTAGTACCCAGGCTGGCTTCACACTGTGATCCTCAGTTCTCAGCGTCCTGAGTAGCTAGGATTACAGTCATGAAACACCATGCCTATGTT
This sequence comes from Megascapheus bottae, assembly GCF_031878675.1. Classification (NCBI taxonomy): domain Eukaryota; kingdom Metazoa; phylum Chordata; class Mammalia; order Rodentia; family Geomyidae; genus Megascapheus; species Megascapheus bottae. Next base: position 9,058,758 of record NC_143533.1, read on the forward strand.
AATTTTCATATTGTTTTCTTTGCCTAGTTAGAGTCTGAGGAATCTAGGAAGTCTTATTAGCCTTTTCCCACACCTATCTCTCATTTAGTTAAGAACTAGATACAAGGCTAACATGAATGATCAAAAATGAACTTCAGTTTAGATGATTAGATGCTATGGTTCACGCTGCTCTAATATTTGGAACTAGGTCTTGAGTTCCCAGTATAGACCATGAGAGGAGGGGAGTAAAGAACCTCAAAGTGCCTAAAACAGCGGCCAGTGACAGGGGGCCTGGGGCAGGAGGGGTACAGATGCTATAGGGATATTTCATTTGTCGCTATGTAACACACCACCCCAAAACTTAGTGGCTTACAACCACCATATATTTGCTCATGATTCTGTAGGTTACAAGTTTGGGGCTGGACTTAGCTGGATGGTTCTGATGCGCTCCCTTAGACATTGCATATGTCTATGGTTTGGTGACTCACTGTGGGCAGAATGGGCTAAGATGGCCTTAGTCCATAATCCAGCTTAGAAAGGGGACAAAAGACTCACCCTCAAGATGGAAAGGACTATGAAGAATTTATGAAGCTGGGCACATGGCTCACATTTGTAATTCTAGCTATGCAGGAGGCCGAGATCTGAGGATTATGGTTCAAAGCCAGCCCAGGCACTAAAGAACATAAGACTCAGGGCTGAGAGTTTGGCCTAGTGGTAGAGTGCTGGCCTAGCATGCTCGAAGACCCAGGTTCTACTCCTCCATACCACATACATAGAAAAAAGCCAGAAGTGGTGCTATGGCTCAAGTGGTAGAGCTCTAGCCTTGAGAAAACCCAAGGACAATGCTTAGGCCCTGAGCCCAAGCCCAGGACTGGAAGAAGAAGAAGAAGAAGAAGAAGAAGAAGAAGAAGAAGAAGAAGAAGAAGAAGGAGGAGGAGGAGGAGGAGGAGGAGGAGGAGGAGGAGGAGGAGGAGGAGGAGGAGGAGGAGGAGGAGGAGAAGAAGAAGAAGAAGAAGAAGAAGAAGAAGAAGAGGAGGAAGAAGAGGAGGAGGAGATACCTATTTGTAATTAATCACTAGAAAATGGGAAGCAGTGCTGTGGCTCATGGGGTAGAGCAGTAGCCTTGAGTTGAAGAGCTCAGGGACAACACCCAGGCCCAGAGTTCAAGTCCCATGACCCACCAAAAAAAAAAAAAAGAATTCATGAACTATCTATTGCAAGGTGACTCCAGTGATTGGAAGGTGCTAGGCATTGAGCTGGACAAGAGCAGAGGAGAGTGGACTTTGGCATTTGAGAAGGGATGATGTTCTAAGCAAGAAACAAGAGTGGGGCCAGGTGCTAATGGCTCCCTCCTGTAATCCTAGCTTCTCACAAGGCTGAAAGCTGAGGATTGTGGTTTGAAGGTAGCCTAGGTAGGAAAGTACATGAGACTTTCATCTCCAGTGAACCAACAAAAAGCTGGATGTGGAGATGTGGCTCAAGTGAAGAGAGTACCAGCCTTGAGTGAAAACGCTGAGACAGTGCCTGGGCCCTGAGTTCAACCCCCAAAACTGGCACACACACAAAAAGTACTCAGATCACGTCTCGGCATCTTGAAAGTAACTTCAGCAGGAAGGAACTCTATCCTGGAAGTCACTCTGGGTTCCTATGGTGCCAGCCCCATTCTCCCATTCCTCCTTGATCTTTTGTCAAGAACTACAATATCTTTTTTTTTTTTTTTTGCCAGTCCTGGGCTTGAACACTGTCCTTGGACTTTCTCAAGGCTAGAGCTCTACCACTTGAGCCTCAGCACCACTTCTAGCTTTTTGCTATATATGTGGGGTACCAAGGAATCGAACCCGGGTCTTCGTGCATGCTAGGCAAGAACTCTACCACTAGGCCAAACTCCCGGCCCCAAGAACTACAATATCTTGAAGATCACTAGACTAGACAACATGCACTTTCCATTCCATTCTGAAAGCTTCAGAAACCCAGCTGGAGCCTTCTGTTCAAATACCCATAATTCTCCTGGTCTAGAGCTTCATTTGACACCTACCCCCTATAAATCCTGCTTTGATTTGCCTGGCATGGTTGTTAACTGCGTATCTGGTTTATCTCTCCCTGCTAAGCTGTGTGTTCTGTAGAGGTAGTTCTATGTTCATCTTATAAACACAGCTTGTATTTCTTGGGCTCCTTCTGCCTGCCACACTGCTGCTGGGCACACAGTGGTGAGCTAGACTGCCCTGGGGGAATCCTGGGACCAGAGCACCAGTGAATCAGTGATGACCAAAGCAGAGAGGCTTCTGGGAGGGGAATGAGCTGGAGTTGATTGGGGAGCTATACAGGCAGAGGCCTGGCAAAATGAGGAAGCTGCTGGGGGACAGAGCACACTTTGAGTCCTAGCTAAAAGGCTTGATTTATTCTGGAGGTAAAAGGAGACTCTGGTGACTTTGGCAAATGGCTAGTGGGGTGCTCTGCCACTTTCCTTCCCCAGCCCTGGTACAGGACCATGGCCTGAGCGATACAGGTGTCTGAGGATGGATTGGGCTGCATGAGTTGGGATGGGTTAGGTTGCTCCTGGCACATTGGGTGCTTATAGGGAGGGTGGGGTGGTCAGGCAGGTGATAGCTGGTGACACATCTGCTAGAAGCCTGTGTTACTCCCCATAGAGTTTCTGCAGATACCTGAGCCCGTCCCAATGACAGTCCTTGTCCTGAATTTCAGCCCCCTCCTTGTCACCTCTTCCCAGGTCTTCAGAGGAGGCTTCTGTTCCTCTTTTGTTGTCTTGGAACAGACAATAGTAGTAGTGGGTGGGGGTGCTCTTAGTCCACTCAGCTCTGAGCTCAAGCTTTAATGAGGCCCTAGAATACCTTCTTACCCATTCTGCCAGCCCTGTGGCTCTTACCATCCTTCCTCTCTGTCCGCTTTTGGTCCAGTTTCTTAGTTACCTCAGTGCCCAGGAGAGGCTGCTGAGGCAGGGCTACCAGGAGGCCCTGGTGGATGAGGCCTTGGAACTGTTCCAGTTCTCCGAGAGCCAGGTGAGCTGGACCCTCTGCCTGGCCACGGTGGGGGGAGGGGTAGGGGAAAGGGGCTGGGAGGGGGAGGGTGTCTCCATCACATTCAGCGTGGCTGAAAGAGGGGACAGAGGGAGATGGGAGTGGTGAGGACACAACTAGAGATGGGGAGAACAGGGGTTTGGTTTAACCTAATGATATCACTGTAACAAGTATTCTTTTATGTGGGGAGGGTGGTATATAAATTTGAACTCAGGGCTTTACACTTGCAAAGCAAGTGCTCTACTGCTTGAGCCAGAATGGTAGTCCATTTTGCTCTAGTCATTTCGAATAGTATCTTGCTTTTTGATGGGGCCTGATGGAACTACAGTCCTTCTGTTTAGGCTTCCTGCTGTAGCTAGAATAACAGGCACATTCTACCACGTCCAGCCTTTTCTGCTGAGATAAGAGTCTTGCAGCCAGGTTCCGGTGGCTCACACTTATAATCCTAGCTACTCAGGAGGCTGAGATCTGAGGATCACTGTTCAAAGCCAGTCGGGATACAAAAGACTCTTATCTCCAAATTAACCACCAGAAAGCTGGTGGAAGTGGTGCTGTGGCTCAGTGGTAAAGAGCTAACCTTGAGCTGAAGAGCTCAGGGACAGTGCCCAGGCCCAGAGCTCAAGCCTCACAACCAACAAAAAAAATCCAAGACAACAAAAAGAATTTTGCAAACATTTTTCCCAGTCTGGCCTGGAAACACGATCCTCCAGATTTCAGCCTCTCAAGTAGTTAGGATGGCAGGTATGAACCACCCAGGACCTGCCAACATGGTTTTGTTTTGTGCTGGTCCAGGGGCTTGAACTCAGGGCCTGGGCTCTGTGCCTGAGCTGCTTTTGCTCAAGGCTAGTGCTCTATCACTTGAGCCACACCTCCACTTCCAGATTTGTGTGTGTGTGTGTGTGTGTGTGTGTGTGTGTGTGTGTGTGTGTGTGCACGCGCGCGCATGCGCTTATGTGTAGTTGATTAGAGATTGGAGTCTCACAGATGTTTCTGCCCAGGCTGGCTTCAAACTGTGACCCAGATCTCAACCTCCTGAGTAGCGAGGATTACAGGTGTGAGCCACAGTTGCCTGGCTCCAACATGCACTCCTGAATGCCCACTCTTTATGAAGATTCCCCTCCCCTTCTAGGAGTGGCACTGAGATGCACAAACAGGAGAATATCCTGCCTACCCAAAATGCAGGCAGCAGCAAACCCAACTGAAAGCCCTCCGTGCCTTGTGAATACCACCACAGCCAGAAAAGCAGAGATTCATAGAGACCGTGGGATGGAGCTGGGTGCTAAGGAGCAGTGGGAGGAGAGAGCACAGTTCTCAGGCATCAGTGGAGGAAGGAAAATGAGGCTGTGCTGGCTAAAACCTGGCTATCAGGGCCCCTGGGCTTGGGCTGTGTGTGTTTCTGCTGCCAGTGGCAGCCTTCCTCATCCTACTTCAGCACCCAAACACAGGGAATGAGCAGGAGGGTGCAGGGAAGGCCAAGCCTGGAAGGATGAAGCATTGTGAGGGAGGGACGGGAACATGGTAAGTCCTACCCAGGATCAGTCTCACCTGTCCTGAGGAGCCCATGGCTCTCTGGGACAGAATGAATGCACTGGGCCTAGGGATGAAGCTCCCAGCATCCTCCCTGCCTCCTCTTCCATCCCAGCATCCTCTCTGCCTCCTCTTCCACAGGCAGGGGAGTTCTTGCACCTCTGGGAGCAGTTCAGCGACATGGGCTTCCAGCCGCAGCAGATCAAGGAGGTGCTTCTGGTCCACGGTAACCATCGTGAGCAAGCCCTGGAGGAACTGGTGGCCTGTGCCCAGTGACCAATGAGAAATCTGAAATGCCTGGGCTACCAGGACAGTGCCAGACCTGGCAGTCTTCCATCCTGGTATTATTCAAACCAAACAAGACTAGTGAAACAATGCATGCTGAGAAGTGGGCGGAGATGGAGGGAAGTGAATACCAACCAATCAGCTGGAAGAGTTGAAGGCATTGCCTCTGGGATGTGGTGACTTTTCATACCAGCCTTGAAAACTGGCTGCAGCTGACTCTTTAAATGGTGTGCATTCATCATTTTGATTCTGAGAAAATTAAATAAATGGTGGGAAGTTCTTATCTTTTAACTCCTACAGACTTGATCTTGGTGTAGGAAAGGTCAGATGTCTTGAGTTCGGATTTGTGTTGTGTTCATATCTGACTCAAGGCCTCACTGGACTTCAGTTTTCCATGGAAAAGTAGAAAGATTTGACTGGGAGTGGTGATTTATGCCTGTAATCCCAGTTGCAAAAGGAGGTGGAGATCAGGAAGATAGTAGTTTGAGTCCAGCCTGGACAAAAAGGGATGGGGGGGCAAGGAGAGTAGGGGAAGAAAGGGGACAGGAGGGGAGGGGAGAAGAGCTACTTTCCATAAGCATGTCTGGGGAGTCCCATATGTTCTAAGAAAATACAGTGTAGTAGCCTTCTGGAAGCTGGATTTTGTTGTTTGTTGTATTTCTAGAGCTTGTTGTGTTTCTGGAGCTTGAACTCAGAGCCTCAGCACCATTGCTTAGCTTTTTTTTTTTTCTTTTTAGTTATGGTCTTGAACTTCAGGCCTGGGCACTGTCCCTGAGCTCTTTTGCCCAAGGCTAGTGTTCTATCACTTTGAGCCCCAGCTCCACTTCCCATTTTCTGGTGGTTAATTGGAACTAATAGTTTCACAGATTTTCCTGGCTGGGCTGGCTTTGAACTGTGATCCTCAGATCTCAGCCTCCAGAGTAGCTAGCTGTGAGCCACTGGCACCCAGCTTTTCTGTTGTTCATTTTGTTTTGTTTTGCTTTTTTCTTTTTTTGACATAGGTTTTACTATGTTGCCCAGGCTGGCCACTGAGCCTAGCTTTGTTTCATGTAAGGAGCTCACAGGAGATGTGTGTGTAGGGGGTGGGGGGCGCTAGAGCACTGGCACTGGGACTTGAACTCAGGGCCTCTTACTCTTGTTTGGCTTTTTTTTTTTTGGTAGGTCATGGGGCTTGAACTCTGGGCCTAGGTGCTGTCCCTGAGCTCTACCACATTGAACCACAGTATTACTTTCAGTTTTCTGGTGGTTGATTGGAGATAAGAGTCTCATGGACTTTTATGACCAGGCTGGCTTTGATCTGTGATCCTCAGATCTCAGCCTCCTGAGTAGCTAGGATTACAGATATAAGCCACCAGTGCCCGGCTTCTTACTTGGCTTTTTCACCCAAGGTTATGGTCTACCACTTGAACCACAGCTCCACATCTGGATTTTGGATACTTAATGGGAGTTAAGAATCTCACAAACTTTTCTGTCTCGACTTGTTTTAAACTACAATTCTCAGATCTCAGCCTCTTGAGTAGCTAGGATTACAGGCCTGAGCCACTGACGCCCAGCTTTTCTGGAGATTCTTTACAGTGCAGTCAGCCCATAACTATTGTATGTGACCCTCCACACCAACCAGAACACACAGTCTGGGGCCCTAGGTCCATCTTTTCTCGTTTGTGGAATGAGGAGGTTGGGATCAGCCTTATCCTCAGTCACTCCAGGCCTATATCTTTTAAAGGCCCCCATCTTGAGAGGGCCAGTTGCTGGAGTAGTCCAGGACTCGGGTGATCAGGGGTCAGAGGCCAAGCTGCTGGTGGTCCTGCCCTTTCCAGTATTCAATACTCCCAGTCTCCACTCCCATCCCCCCAAACAAGCCAGGACTGGACCTTTGAACAGCCAAAACCTAACAAGGAACATCTGTATTTCTCAAGGCTTCTCCCCCAGAGATCCTGTTTGAGTGTGAAACTGGGACTTCTCTCAGGCAACGTGGCAAGTTTGGAACTAGAACCCAGGTCTCCTGCAGTCCTTGTAGCTCCTCATTGTTTGTCATCAAGCCTCAGTGCCCCCGGCTTGAAATCACAGCACAAATATTCTTTGGCCTTCAAAGTTGTTTTGAGTCACTTGTAGGCAATGCTAGAGTATTTGAGGAAAATTGGCCTGATATAAAGTTGGCCTCGTGCTTGTTGCCAAAAATAAAACTGCACTTGCTTTCATTATGTTTTCAGACAGGGTCTCATGTTCCCCCTACCCCCACCCCCCAACTAGCCTTTGACTATGTTCCTTCTACCTACATCCTCCCGCATAGCAGGAATCACAGACATATGTCACCATGCTTAGCTGTTTGGATCAGATGGAGTCCCACTAACTTTTTATCCAGGCTGGCTGGGAACTGTGATCCGCCTGATTTCTGCATTCCTAAATATCCCTGTCTCTTTCTCTGTGTGTCTCCTGTCTCTCTTACACACACACACACACACACACACACACACACACACACACACACAGTCCTCAGAGGGAATCACATTCTGCCACAGACTCTGCCTAGAGGAAGTCTGAGGCATAGCTTCATGTTGGTACAAAGTTAGTCCTGAGCAGGGAATACTGGTTGCTTGTCTCTCCTCACAGCTGGGCCCACTCAACTGCAAGGTCCCTTCTTAAGTGCCTTCCCAGCCCTTTCAGTCCCTCTGAAAAGACATCACCCTAGCTCTGGGAGCTATACCCAATAAATGAGCCAAAAGAGTCACCAACCATTCAATCCCCAGCACCTTTCCTTCATGAGACTTTGCTCAGTGTGTGTGTGTGTGGTGTGTGTCCTGGGACTTGACTCAGAGCCTGCAGACTGTCCCTGAGCTTCTTTTGCTCAAGGCTCTACCACTTGAACCACGGCTCTACTTCCAGATCTTTGGGGAGTAGTTTATTGGAGATGAGTCTCAGCACCTAGCTTCCTTGAACCTTTATTACCAGCAGAGCTGATGGGCACAGGAAGAGGGGAGTTAGAGTAAAAATGAGAAATGGCACCGAGCACTGGTAATCCTAGCTCCTCGGGAGGCTGAGATCTGAGGATCATGGTTCAAAGCCAGCAGAGGCAGGATAAGTCCTTGAGACTCTTATCTCCACTTAATCACAGAAAAAAGCTGGAAGTGGAGCTGTGATTCAAACCTTGAGCAAAAAAATAAAAGCAGTTCAGAGACAGTGCACAGGCCCAGAGTTCAAGTCCTCCACTCCACTAAAAAAAACTTTTAAAAAGAGGGGGAAATGGCTTCTCTACTGGGGGCTCTCCAACAGCTACCAGTGGCCCAGCCCCTGTGTTGGTGGGCAGGCAGTGGACCTAGAGCAGGCAGGCTTCAGATCACAGGAGACCTCGAGATGGCATTGTGTCAGCTCCCCCTGTGAAGCGGGGTCCTAGCCAGGCACCCCCGCTTCTCCATACCCAGCCTGGCCGTGGGCACCACCCCAGCCTCCTGTCAGTGGCCCTCCCTCTTGCCCACTCTCTTCTTGAGCCTGACCTTATAAGGCCACCAGCTCGGGAGACTGGCACTCTGTCCTCTGGGCTGCGGCCCACGCAGCGTCATCTGCTCAAGATTTTTAATCTATGATTTTATTTATTTATTTATGTATGTCATTAAGAGCATGTTTCCAGGTCGAGCAGAGACAGGAGTTGGGTGTCAGAAGAGGGCAGAAAGATAGAAGGCAGGGCACTGGTGAGCTGGGGACTCAGGACAGGCCAGCCCTAGGGCCTGGCTAACCCTTAGATCCCTTGTTGCTGGCAGCCAGAGGATTTCAAGACACTCAGCACTCCCAGTGTGTTTGGAGGAGGCCCCACGCCTCTGCCGTGGCCTCTTAGTGTATTCTCAAGGTGCCCTGTCCTCTGGTGACCAGGAGAGATACTTGTCACCACAGGGCTAGTTGACGCTGGCCTACACCACTGGAACATTATGTCTTGAGGAGCCCTCAGCTGGGCGCCAGTGGCTCTTGGCTGGAATTCTAACTGCTCAGGAGACTGCGACTCGAGGATCACAGTTTGAAGCCAACCCAAGCAGGAAAGTTTGAGACTCTTATCTCCACCAAAAAGCTACAAGTAGAGCTGTAGCTCAAGTAGTAGAATGACAGCCTTGAGCCAAAACTCTGAAGAGTCAGCACCCAGGCCCTGCAAGTGCCAGGACTGGCACAGGTGCACGTGCACACACACACACACACACACACACACACACACACACACACACACACAGAGTTTGCCAAGGGGGTGGGTGGGGGGGAGGGTGAGAATTTGGCCCACTGGTAGAGTACTTGCCCAATATCTAGCATGCATGAAGACCCGAGTTCAATTCCTCGGTGCCACATACACCGAGAATGCCCAAGGACAGTGCTCAGGCCTTGAGGTCAAACCCCAGGACTGGCAATACACATCCACAGACACGCACAAAGTTTGCCAGACCGGGAGTTTGGCCTAGTGGTAGAATGCTTGCCTAGCATGTACAAAGGTTTGAGTCCTCTGTACCACATACACAGAAAAAACTCAAGTGGTAGAGCACTAGCCTTGAGAAAGCCTAAGGACAGTGCCCAGGCCCTGAGTTCAAGCCCCAGGACTGGCAAAAAAAAAATTGCCAAATAAAGTATATGGAAAGAAAGGAGACTGGAGTTGGGGGGAGGATTCTCGGGAAGTCCCTCCTCCAGTCCCTCCAATGAGTGGGTCAGGCTGAAAGGAAACCTGGTTTCTAGGGAAAGACCCTCAGCCCTGGGGGGCTAGAGCTCTGACTTTGAGTCTACCAGGGAGATGAAATTGGAGAACGAAGGCTGGCACCCCATTCATACTGGCCAGTTCTCAAAATCTAGAGGCACCAGGGGACGGGGGTTGGGGACAATAAAGATATTCTAGGGTGAATTTGAAGTATATTATATATATTCTAGGGTGACTGAAGTATATGCATGTCAGTAAATACCACAGGGAAATAAATCCCTTTGTATGATTAATTTATAAAAATATTAGTACATTCAAAAGTTGTTATAAAGGTGATGTACAGAGGATTGCAGTTACGTAAGTCAGGTAAGGAGTACATTTCTCTCTCTTTCTCTCTCCCTCTCCCCCCATCCCTTTTAGGTGGTTATGCAGCTTGAACTTGGGGCCTGGGCACTGTCCCTGAGCTCTTTTCTAGCGTTCCACCACTTTGAGCTAAACCACTGCTACTGGTTTTCTAATGGTTAATCGGAGACAAGAGTCTCACAGACTTTCCTGTCAAGGTTGGCTTTGAACCACAAGGGGCCGAAAGCATAGCCTAGTGGTAGAGTGCTCACCTAACATGCATGAAGCCCTGGGTTCGATTCCTTGGTACTACATACACAGAAGAGGCCAGAAGTGGTACTGTGGCTCAAGTGGCAGAGTGTTAGCCTTGAGCAAAATCTGTCCAAGGACAGTGCCCAGGCATTGAGTTCAAGCCTCAGGACTAGCAAAAAAAGAAAAAAAAGAAGAGAAAAGAGAAAGAGGAAGGAGGAAGAAGAAAGAGGAGGAAGGGGAAGGAGGAGCAGATGGAAGAGGAAAGAGAAGGAAGAGGAAGGAGGAGGAGCTGGTGGGAGAGGAAAGAGGAGGAGGAAAGAGGAGAAAGAGAGATGAGCAGAAGAAAATGAGGAGGAGGAAGTCTGGCTGCAGAGCAGGCGTCGGTGTAGGTTCTTCTGGAGGATTCTGCTATCCCAGCTTCCTCTGGGGAGCTCATGGCCTCTTCGCATGGCAGCAGTACTGAAGAGAGACAAGCCAAGCCGTCATCCTGTCCCTGAGCACAGCATGGCCTATGCCATGAGGAGAGGTGAGTGTTGCTGGAGTTATCCCTCCGTTCCCACGAGAAGTTCTGCTCTGTTGCCCTCTGCCCTGTGTGTGTGTTGGAGGGAGCTTGTCTAGAGCTGTTGTGGGTGGGGTCCACATGCAGACCTTTTAGCCTGCAGTCCTCTGCACATCCTAGATGAGGGGACACGTGACGGCACGCTCCTTTCTCCCCTACAGCAGGGCAAACTGTCCCACATCCCCAACAGGAGTTACATTCTGGCCCTAGCAGGAAGAATGGTGAGGACCTTTCAGAGGCCCAAAGCCTTCAAGAGTCAGGGCCCTCAGCTAAGTAGTGATAGAGTACCTTGTGCTCGCACAGTGCTGTGCTGTCTACTGGGGGTGGGGAAAGACAGCCAGGGGCTCCAGACCCCTTGATTGACCTTGGTAACTGATCTGACCCTATTTGGAGACTGGCCTGTCCTTCCTTGGCTTGTACCTGGGAGGCGCTGCCAGCTTGGCGCTCATACAGCTGCTTCTGTTTCCATTCCCAGCTGCTCCTCCGTGGCTAAAGGTCAGTTCTTTCCCCTCCAGCTCCAGTGGTTTGGGAGGCACTTCCGGTCACAGAGGCACTGCCTCTGCTGGGAAAGCACCCTCGAATTCCCAGCACTGTAATCAGGCCAAACACGAATGAACATTTTCCAGGATCCTTTTATTGTGCCCAAGCCTGGCTACCCAGGCACAGATACCCAGAGAGCTGAGGGCCAGAGGGGTCAGGGCACACATCCAAGAAAGCCTTGCCAGGAGGAATGTGGTACACTCCAATCGGGTCACTAGAGGAAATTGGAGGATACAGGCGAACTCCAGAGCTATGACAGAGGGGAGCTTTCTCCACTCTGAGGCCTGCAGCCTGAGAGAAAAAGGCACAGAAAAGGCCACCTGAGTGGTCAGGGAAGGGAAAGAATCAGCAAAAGACTGAAGGGACAAGTGGTTCCCCTGATCTCACATCCCAGCCACCACCTCCTGCTGACGCTCCCTTGGGGAGCCACCTCTGGGGATGCCAGGTCATACCTCAAGAACCAGCCAGGTGCCTGTGGCTCACATCTATAGTCTTAGCTACTCAGGAAGCTGAGATCTGAGGATTACAGTTGAAAGCCAGCCCGGGCAAGTAAGACCTTGAGACTCTCTCTTATCTCCAATCTACCACCAAAAAGCTAGAAGTGGAGCTGTGCTTCAAGTGGTAGAATACGATAGCCTCGAGGAAAAAAGCTCAGAGACAATGCCCAGGCCTTGAGTTCAAACCCCAGGACCAGCACACATACGCATCAAGAATCAGTTGTTGCTCCCTCTCTCTTTCAGAACAAGGTCCAAATTCTCCAGCCCATCCAGACTGCACACTGAATGGCTCCCAGCCTCACTGGCTCTACAGCAAGATACTTCGTTTTGCCTGCACAGTGACTCTAAACAAGCTAAGTATTATCTTCAACTGCACTTTATACAGAAAGCAAGTTTAGTGACGCATGTGATGATAGATGTGATGCCTATAGTTCCAGCACTTGGGGAAATCTCTTGAGATGGAAGTTCAAAATCAGCCTGGTCAATTGGCCTACTCAAGATCCCAGCGCCATCAAGTAAGCTGGAAGGGATCCAGATACCCCCAAAATCAAGGCTACTGGTTCTGCCATCCTCTCCTCTGCCTTACCAACTTCTAAGTAGAGTCTACAGGACCATGTTCCAGTCTGGAATTCCCATGCCTCCCTCAGGGTGAGAGACTCAGTATAGGGAGGAGGGGAAGGGGGGAGGAGGGGAGGAGAAAGAAGTACGGAAGGGGTGGTATGCATAGGCGGAGGGCTGTTATCTTCTCACCTCTCTCTCCTGTTGCTAACACCCTCCATGTTAGAGAAATGAAGGAGGAAGCGGAGCTGTGGTTCAAGTGGTAGAGTGCTAGCCTTGAGGAAAACAAAACAAAAACAGGGACAGTGCCATGGCTCTGCGTTCAAGCCCCAGTAGACTGGCAGGTGCGCATGCTTCAGCTGTGGTCCAGTGCAGCTGTGGATAGAGAGGGCTTAGGGTACTTGTTAACACCCTGTACCCTGCTGCTCTGAGCACCCCCAAGAGGCTCTTTCTTAGTTGCTGAGATGCCCAAGAGAGAGGGCTTCCCATTGCTCCCGGGGCTGCAGAGTCACTGCTGGGATGAGACCTCGACACCAGGTCTCATGGCCCTGTAGCCAGGATGGGCATTCAGAGGCGGCCGGACTTCCTGCAGCTGCGTCTTCCACCAGCACAGCTAATCCTCTGCCCTTGACATGACAGCAAGTTGAAGCAAAGCAACTGGGATGAAAAAGAGACCCAGCTGCTTGGGGCCAAAGGAAAATAAACAGACGGGCCCTGTGTGTACTACACCGCCGAGAGCAGCCATTCTTCATGAGGGTGATTAGCATTCCCGTGAAGGGAGGGAGGTGATGTCTGACGTGCTCAGCCTGTCCGTCTCAGGCGGTGGGGTGTTGCCAGCTCCCTATCAACCACAGCCCTGCCAGAACTGTAACCTGCTCTTGGGGCTTGAACTCAGGGCCTAGTTGCTGCCTCTGAGCTTTTTTTTTTTTCTCTTTCTTGACTAGTGGTCTTCTTCTGGTGGTTCGCTGGAGATAAGAGTCTCCTGGAGGGGCCGGGAGTTTGGCCTAGTGGTTAAAGTGCTTGCCTAGCATGCATGAAGACCCGGGTTCAATTCCTCAGTACCACATACATAGAAAAAAGCCAGAAGTGGTGCTGAGGCTCAAGTGGTAGAGCTCTAGCCTTGAGAAAGTCCAAGGACAGTGCTCAGGCCCTGAGCTCAAGCCCAGGACTGGCAAAAAAAAAAAAAGAGTCTCCTGGAGTTTTCTGTCCCAGCTGGCTTCTAAGAGACTTGAGAGTCTCCTGAATAGCTAGGATTACAGGTGTAAACCACAGGGCATGTGGCTAAATTCGACACTTTCTCTATGTCCTTCTGAGGGATTCTTCCTCCATTGACTTACCCATCTAGCATCATTTCATGCATTCATTCATTCTACAATATTTAATCCCCTACTCCTGTGTGTGTGTGTGTGTGTGTGTGTGTGTGTGTGTGTGTGTGTGTGTGTGTGTCTAAGGGCAGGGAGAAAGGGTAGTCAGTGATAAAGTGCTTGTCTAGCATGCTCCAGTTTCTTAGAATAAAAAACAAAAACAAAAACAGACTTTGTTCTCCTAGACTATAATTGTATGCGCATGCATTGGTACTGGGGCTTGAACTCAGGACTTCACACTTTCACTTGGCTTTAAGCTCAAGGCTGGCACTTAAGCCACAGCCCCATTTCCAGCTTGTCTGGAGATAAAAGTCCTATGGCCTTTTTTCCTGGGCTGGCTCCCCACCATAATCCTTGGATTTCAGTCTCCTGAGTAGTTGAGATGACAGGGGCGAGCCCAGCCTAGTCTGCAAAGGAAGGAGACAAGATGGCCAATGCCGGAGAGACATACACATGAGAAGAGGGTGGAAGCAAGCAGAGAAGAGAGGTAGAATGTAAGAATGAAGGCCACACTGAGGCAAAGGGCTTTGGGTATGGGGAGTGAGCCAGGTGGTTACAGGAAGGAGGCATGCCAGGCGGAGGAGCCCTGTCCAGTGACCCAGAGCTGGTAGCATGCCTGATGTTTGAAGAATAACAGAAGCCAGAAGGGAGAGATAGAAGAGGAAATCCGGAAGGCAATAGGATGGGAAGGTCCTGAAAGAATCTGGGCTGTCACTAGAGCTGGTGAGTTGCTAGCGTGACAGGTCAGTGTGGAGGTACAGTGAGTCTGGTCAGCTTCTGGTTAGGATGCCTCTGGCAGTCCTACCTACAGGCTCAGGGAAGACAGGGAAGGGAGCAGGGGGACAGCAGGCGCTGGGAGAAAGAGCATGGGGTCAGAGTCAAGGAGAAAGTTTGTAGGAGGCTGGGTAGAAGGGGTGTTGGGACAGACTTTGCAATAATCCTGCCCCTGGGTTGCGACAGAGTTGGTTTGCTTTTGTTGGTTTGGGGCGTGTGTGTGTGTGTGTGTGTGTGTGTGTGTGTGTGTGTGTGTGTGTGTGTGTGTGTGTACTGGTCTTGGAGCTTGAACCCAGCACCTAGGCACTGTTCCCAAGCAATTTTTCTCACTAGTACTCTACCTCTTAAACCACAATTCTACTTTCAGACTTTGGTGATTAATTGAAGAGTCACATAGTTTTCACTCAGCTTGGCTTTGAACCATGATCCTCGCTTTTTGAGTAGCTAGGATGATAAGTGTGAGACACTGGCACCTGGCTATTTTTTTTTTTTTTTAAGAAGGGAGCAGTGACAGCTCACGCCTGTAATCCAACCTACTCAGGAGGCTGAGCTCTGAGGACTGGGATTCAAAGCCAGCCCAGGCACTAAAGTCCATGAGACTCTTGTCTCCAATTAACCACTAGAAAACTGGAAGTGGTGCTGTGGCACAAGGGGTAGGGTGGTAGCTGAAGAGCTCAGGGACAATGCCCAGACCCAGAGTTCAAACCCCATAACCGACAAAAAAAAAAAAAGTAAGAAGTGGAGTTATGACTCAAATAGTAGAGCACAAATCTTGCTTTAAAAGGTGGGGGGCGGAGGGCCGGGAGTTTGGCCTAGTGGTTAAAGTGCTTGCCTAGCATGCATGAAGACCCGGGTTCGATTCCTCGGTACCACATACATAGAAAAAAGCCGGAAGTGGTGCTGAGGCTCAAGGGGTAGAGCTCTAGCCTTGAGAAAGTCCAAGGACAGTGCTCAGGCCCTGAGCTCAAGCCCAGGACTGGCAAAAAAAAAAAGGTGGGGGCGGGAGTTTAGCCTAGTGGTAGAGTGCTTGCCTAGCATGCACAAAGACCTGAGATCGATTCTTCAGTACCAGATACATTAAAAAAAAAAAAAAAAAGCCAGCAATGATGCGGTGGGCTCAAGTGGTAGAGCTCTAGCCTTGAGAAAGCCTAAGGACAGTGCCCGGGCCCTGGGTTCAAGGCCCAGGACTGGCCAAAAAAAAAAAGCCAAATGAAAGCATGAGGCCATGGGTTCAAACCCCAGTCCCAGCACCAAAAATAAATTCACTTAACCAATGACATCTTATGCTAAATTGTGGGGCATGCACAAGTAGTATGTATGTACATGTATGTAAGAAAAAAAAGGATTTTTTTCCAAGAGAACCATATAAATGGTTTTATTAACCCATAAGACAGTAATCAGCTTCATCTTGAATGCAGCAAACTTATTTCAGCATTTTTTTTCTCAATAAATACATATATCTCCAAAGCCCTTTTCAACCAGCTTGGCACATCCTGGTTGCTTATTAATGAGTTGAATAAATCATTTAACATGGACAATTATATATATTATAGATAATATATTGACAGAAGCACAAGTGAGGGACTCTGTTGGGCTATGTGGCTTTTGACCAGTCAGCTTCTGAGCTTTCCATACCTCATCTGGCACTTGGAGAAGGTACCCTGTCTCTTGTAGACAAGAGATGTGTTAGTGTACTTAGCACAGTACTCACAGGTTAAAGTTTCTTGTTGAGACTCAACAGACTAGGCTACTCCAGGGCTAAAAGCTTCCTGGGGTTCTAGGGGGCAGCACTCTCCAGGGTTGGGACACTGGCCGGGAGAGAGGAGGTTGGATGTGCTATATGTTGATGGTCTTCTTCCCAAAAGCCTCAGGTCCTGGAGGATGGACAGCAGGACCGTATGGCAGTATGGGATGAAAATGCAAGGCTTTGCTAGCAAGGGTGCCACCACTCCCTGAGCCCCTTTTTATGTTAGTTATTTTGAAGGTGAGTCTCATTATATGTCTGGGCCAGCTTGGACTTTGATCCTCCTGTTTAGACTTCCCCTTCTGTGGCTGGGATGCCAGGTGCCCAAGTCATTGCACCCAGCTATTGTGATTTCCCTGTAATTTGGGATGATGGGTGCATTGAATCCAGCCATTTATTGAGATGGAGTCTTGAGAACTTTTCTGCCCAGGCTGGACTTGAACCAAAATTCCCTGGGGGTGGCCTGGTGATAAGAGTGCTTGTCTAGCATGCAGGAAGTCATGGATTTGATTCCTCAGAAAAAGCTGGAAGTGGTGCTGTGTGGCTCAAAGGGTAGGGTGCTAGTCTAGAGCAAAAGTTCAAGGACAGTGCCCAGGCCCTGAGTTCAAGCTCTAGGACTTGGGGGGGAGGGGAGAGACTCCCTGATGTTTCCTCAAGTAGCTGGGATTACAAGTGTGAGCAGCGGAAACCTCTTCATTATCCTGTAAGTGGTCAGCAGTGAGTTCTTCTGGGCTACACTTGTGTGGCCACCACAACTCTCTGGCTTAGCACTGTCTCAGGTTTACATGACAGGTTTACTGACAGTTTGTTCAGCACCTTAACTACCCCGGCCCCTAGCTGTGTTTGATGACTGGCCCATTCAGATACAAGTCTGAGTTGTTCCCATCCTAACCCTCCCCTCCCCACAAGCTCACCTCCCTTACCCACCAGAGCTCAGCATCGTCCTTGCTCCCCGAGCTTCTTGGACTGAGTTCCAAACCACCAGGAAGACACAGCGAGACCTGACCCATCTCCACCGGAGTGGGGGGAAACCCAAACATTTTCCAAACAGCCACCAAAGGCCTGAGGCTCTCAAGAGAGACTCCGGTTGTCCTCTAGCAAAACAGGAGGATCACAGTTCAGGCAAAGGGGTGGCCACGGGTCCCGGAACGCCAGGAGGCAACCTCAGGAGGAAAGTCTGCAAGGATCCAGGCCGGGGAAAGCCAATCTTCTCCTGGTGCAGCCGCCACGTGCCGCCCTCGATGGCGTAGAGCAGCGTGGACACGCGGTTGACGGTGTAGACCGTGTCGCCGCGCACCACGGCGGTGAACAGCGCGCCCTTGCTGTTGACGAACTGGCCCGGCAGCGACGTCCACTGCCCGGTGGCCAGGTTGAGGCAGTCGATGGCGCAGTGCAGGAAGTCGTCGGAGGGGCCGTTGCGCACCACGTAGAGGCAGTCGCGGTGCGCCACCATGCAGTGGCCGTAGCTCTGCGGACGCCGCATCTCGGCCACGGGCAGCCAGGCGTCCGCGCGCACGGCGTATTCCACCACGGCCGTGGTGTCGGCGGGGCGCCACAGACACACGAAGAGGCGGCCGCGGGCCTGGGCGCACGGGACCGCCGTGGCGGGTTGGGGTAGATCGGCTACGAAACTCCAGCCACCGGCGATGGGATCGTAGCGTTCCACGGAGCTCACGGGGGTCCGGTTGAACTCGCCGCCGATGGCGTAGAGGCGGCCGTCGAAGCCCGCCAGCGCCGTGTCGTAACGCGGCTGGTGCGGACTGGGGAACTGGCGCCACGTGTCGCCATCCGGGTCGTAGCAGAATCCCAGCTCCACCACCTCCTTGCTGGCGCCCCGCACGCCGCCCACGATGTACAGTTTGTTACCCAGCGTGGCCACGCCCGCCAGCATGGTGCTGGCCTCCAGGGGCAGCGCGGCCAGCGTGCGCCACGCGTCCCCTTCCTCGTCCAGGTAGCACATGGTGCGGGACGCGTCTTCCAGGAAGCCCGGCGCGGGCGTGTGCGTGGTCAGAGCCACGTAACAGCTGGGTCTCAGGGCGGCCACGTAATCGCGGGCCTCGGGGAGAGCCAGCTGGGCCAGCAGCTCCTCCGCGCCGTCGCGGATGCACAGCGCGGCCCCGTGGAACACGTCGCGCAGGCCGAAGGCGGCGGCCGCCTCGCACAGCAGCACGCAGTTGTCCGACGTGACGCTGTGCTCCAGGAAACGCGCCAGCGCCGGGGCCTGCAGGAAGGCGGCGCACTCCACCGCCTGCAGCAGCTCGTCGTCCGCCGCCAGCGCCGGCCGCTCCCCGCGCAGCACCCGCAGCGCCGTGCCGAAGCCGCCCGCGCTCAGCGCGCCCAGGTGCACCTCGGCCGCGCGCGCCTCCCGCATGCCCGAGCGGAACAGACCCCGGAAGAAATCGCAGTGCTCCACCAGCAGGGCCTGATCGGCTCGGAAGAGCTGGCCGTCCACCCACACCTGCACCGCCACCCCCGGGTCCCCAGGCATGGTGAACCTCAAGGGGGCAGGGGGAGGGGGGAGGAGGAGGCCACCGCTGGGGGTGGGGTGGGGACCCGCGGGGATCTGCTGTGAACTGGGGGCTCCCCCCTACACACACGCGCGCGCACACACACACACACACACTTTTGTAGGGGGGGAAACTAAACTTCCCTAGGGGATATAAATACTTCCCTAGCTAAAGATAGTAGCAGCCCACGTGAATCCTAACAGCGCCGGGGTGGATGGCCGCGGGCCCAGAGGACATCTGGAGAGACCTGCACAACGCAGTTAATAGTGACCATCTACGACTCCTGTCTGTTGGGCCCTGCGAGGGCTACTTGTAAAGACAAGCCCATTTCACCGGCGCCATTCCAACCGTGTCACCTTATGCAAGGACTCCAAACTCCCTGACTTGAATCCTGGTGTCCTCCTCTTGAAAAACAAAAACCAAAAAAGTGGGATCAGTCAATAGCGCCGGGACACATTCACTCCCTGTGTGTTCTCACTGAGGCTCTGGTAACTCGTCCTAGGTCTTTCAGCTAAGGAAGAAGCGCCTTGGTCAGCTCACAAATATGGGACAGACCTGTTTGGAGGGAAGGGAACAAACGGAGCAAGATGCCACTGAGTCCCAAACCAGGCTCCTACTCCTGCCTCTGCGTCTCGGAGGGCAAAATGGGAAGAGTCCCAACTCTAACCTGCCGGTGAGTATCCAATAAACGTGTGGAAGCAATCTGTAATCTAGGCTGGGAAGGGGAACTGGTGCCAGCCTCCTCTATTGCAGTGTTGGACCTGGGGAGAATAAAAATGGGGTTCCGGGGAATCACATGCCTGTGGATGAGAAGAAGGGCTTCGTGTAATAATGTCCTTTGCACACCCAGTTTCCCACCTTCTTCAGCAGCAGCAGGAGGTCACCCAGAATGGAGTCACAGCTCTGAGGCTGGGTTGAGGCCCCACCCCTGGGCCCACCCCCAACGCTGCCCGTTAAACTTCAATGTCAGGATCGGTTTAAAAAAAAAAAAATTGCCAGGGCTAAGTGGCTCCCGCCTGTAAACCGTCTCCTGCAGAAAAGTCCAAACGTTTATCGAGACTCCGAGAAACCAGCCGAAAGCTGGAAGTGGAATTGCAGCACAACAAGTGGTAGAGTGCCAGTCTTGAGAGAAAAAGCCAAGTAAGAGCTGGAAGCCAGGGACACACTCTCTGTCTCTTTCTGTCTCTGTCCTGTCTGTATAAAATCACTGAGTTAAGAGTCTCAACAGACTTCCCTGCCCAGACTATTTCAGGCTGTGAGCCTCAGATCTCAGCCTCCTGAGTAGCTGGGGTTACAGCAGCCAGTTCTGCCTCCTCCTCCAGGCTACAGTGGCACTTGATAACCAGGCCTGAAGTTGCAGGAGAACAGAGACATGTAGACAGAGCCTTTTATAGGTAAATTTGCAAAAAAAAAAAAAAAAAATCAGCATGCTCCCCTCCTAGGAAACTCTTAGGTTCGCCTCAGCAAAAGAGGCTGGGATGTGAGGATCTGGGAAACCAGAGGCCTGGAGGCCAGCTGCCAGAAACATCGCACATGCAGTGCCCCAGGGACCAAGCAGGAAGAGGAGGAGGGGGAAAGCATCCCCTGAATCCCATTCCAGCCCATCCTGCCAGCTTCTGGCCTTCCCTGAGGCCACACATTGGCCGAGGGCCCGCAAGATCCAAGCAGCGGGCCGTGACTAGTGAGTTGCAGTGCCAGTTCCTGAGAAGGGGCTACCTGTCCCTTCTCAGGGTTGAGAGATGAGAGGGGCATCTGGTTAGGACCTGTTTTCCAGCCCAGTCTGGCAGTGCCTCTCCACCCCCACTAGAGCTGGCTGCTTCTGAGAGACCCAAGGAAAGAGGGCGGGCTGACTAAATCAGAGCCCCAGTCTTGAGGGTCATAGTTCACTTCTGTTCCCTAACACTGCCAGACACAACCGAATGGAGCCTCAGTGATCTTCTGAGAGCAGGAGGGGGAAGGAGCCCCAAAGGCTTCCTGGCCAGAGTTTGTTCCCTTGCTCCCCCAAGTCCAGCTCCCCCCCCCCAGCCCCCTGTGTGGGTAGGAGCTCCAGCACACACCCAGTTTTCATGTTACTCAGCCAGGCAGTGAGGGGGGGAGTCACCCAATAGGAGACCATGGTTCTGAAGCTCCGCCCTCTGGGCCAACACCCCCCCCCCCCCCCCCCCCCCCCCCCCGTCCGGTGGATGTGGCCAACTCCAGGGTGGAGATGGGAGGGGGGCGGGAGGGGGGAGGGTCCTCTGGGATTTGGAGAGGACAAGGGGCAGTGCTGGCTGTGGGCAGCCCACGGAGTTCCCAGGCCCCTGCCTGACCCCACACCAATCTCCCTCTCCACTTTGCACCTCCCCCAACCCCTCCCCCGACATACTGTGCAAGGTGGGGGTGGGGGCCCGGGAAGAAGTCTGGGTCAGACTCCAGGCCTTCAAATGCTAGTCTGATGGAGGAGTTGGTGAAGCCCTTTACAGGATAATAAGGCTCTGCACAGCTTTGACGTCCTGACTGGCCACAGAAGTTGGTCATGGTGTGACTCCAGAAAGCAGTGACATCACAGAGTGGGTCCCAAAGAGGAGCTTTATGCCTCATGGCTCCTAGGGGAGTTGGCGGCCTAGAACCACCTACAGCCTGGGTATCAGAGAAGCCACCCAGGCCCATGTAGGGGGGAAAGCCAGGCCGTTGCTGTTCCTTCTGGGCAAGGATTTATGTCTCCTCCCTCAGCCTGGAGATTCTCCTGGGAGAGAGGCAGTGTTTCCTTCCCCTGCAGTCAGCTGGAGACTCCCACAGATTAGGGCCCAGAATTAAAAAAATCCTGATTATCTAGCTGGGTGCCAGTGGCTCATGCCTGTAATTCTAGCTATTCAGGAGGTTGAGATCTCAGGATCATGATTTAATGCTAGCCCAGGCTGAAGAATCCTTTGAGACTCTTGTCTCCAGTTAATTGCAAGCACCAGAAGTGGAGCTGTGGCTCAGCCTGGAGCAAAACATGCTCAGGGATATCACTGAGGCCCTGAGTTCAAGCCCTAGTACCAGCACCAAAATAAGATTCTACTATATACCAGCCTTGTCTATGCCTCCATCTTCACTCGAGAGACATCTGTTAGGCATCTCCTGCATGCCTCCATGTTTTGGTTGCTTGAAGGACCTTTACCAGAGCCTTAATGAGGAGAGGGATGAGTTAAAATGGAGGGAATTAAGAGGGACGAGAAGGTGCTTCTCTGGACTATGAACTGGCTCTGGATGGGACTCTTCCATGTTATCTATATAACCTATATTCTCCCTGTCCTAAAGATGAGGAACGCTGAGTGTGTTGGCTCATGCCTATAATCCCAGCTACTCAGGAGGCTGAGTTCTGAAGATCTTTATTCGAAGCCAGCTGGGGCAGAAAAATGTCATGAGGCTCTCATCTCCAACCAACCAGCCAAAAGCCAGAAGTGAAGCTGTGGCTCAAGTGATGCCTTGAGCAGAAGAAGCCAAGCAAGAATGTGTGAGATCCTAAATGCAAGTCCTGGTACTAGCACACACATAGAAAGATGCAGACTTGTGAGTAGCATGTTTCCCTGTCCCACAGTAAAGGCTCTTCAGCTTGCAATGATCAGTCTGAGGTCAGGGAAAAACAGCAGCCTGAAGACAAGAGAGTGACCCAGGACCAGACTTTAACAAGGCTGTGAGGAAGGGCTAATCACCAGATCACAACATGGCTAGGTTAGAAGGAAACTGAGGGTCATCTTGTCCCATCCTGTGAAACGTGGTGGCTTTCTCCACACCACCTCCTCAAACTCATCCCTGTCCCCGTTAGCTTCCACCAAGGTCAGCGAGGCATCAAGGTCATTCAAGGGCACTGTCCATGCTTAGAATCCACCTTTCACTGCACTGTAAGTCTGTCTTCTGGCAGTTGCCATCTGGCTGGTCTAAGGTGGTTTTTGTTGTTGTTGTTGTTGTTGTTTTGCCAGCTCTGGGGCTTGAACTCAGGGCCTGGGCATTACCTCTGAGCTTCTTTTGCTCAAGGCGAGCACTCTACTACTTGAGCCACAGCACTCACTTCTGCTTTTTCTTTTTGTATGTGGTACTGAGGGCTTCATGCATGCTAAGTAAAGCACTCTACCACTGAGCCACATTCCCAGCCCCCTGGTCTGAGTTTTGAAGGAAAAGAAACTGCATTCTTCAGAAAGGGAGCTAGGCTCACACCTGTAAGCCTCGATACTCAGGCAGGCTGAAATCTGAGGACGTAAGTTCAAAGC